>NW_007247765.1:851302-886850 GCF_000164805.1 Carlito syrichta | reverse complement strand
CTCCAACTCAAAAAAAAAAAAAAAAATCACCATACATGTCGCGACCTAATGCAACACCAGCGTATCAGCTCACAGTTCTGGAGGCCAGAAGGCTGGCATGACTCAGCTGAGTTCCCTGCTCAGGTTCTCCCGAGACCAGAATTCAGGAGTCAGCCACGCCAGGCTCTCATCTGGAAGCTCTCGGGGGAAGAATCCACTTCTGGGCTCATTCAGGTTGTTGGCTGAGTCTCCCTCCTTGCGATTATGAGACGGAGGTCCCCATCTCCTTGCTGGCTGTCGGCTGGAGCCTCCCTCAACTCCAGAGGCCACCGCTGTCTCTTCTCACACGTCGCCTCTGTCTTCAGTTCATCAACGGTGCACCCAATTCCGTCCATTCTCCAGATCGTCCTGGTTTCTTCTGATATGATGCTTGTAAGGGCCCAAATGATGAGGTCAGGGCCACCCAGATCACCTCACTATTTGCAAGGCCAACTGTGCCGTGTGATGTAATCATGGGAGGCGTATCCTAGCCTCTCACCACAGGATGGCCAGAGAGAGGGCTAGAAGTTCTGCCTGCCATACTGGGACTCAGTTGCAATTACTTAGAGTCCCTGTCTAAATGTGTCCCATTTCAAAGTCTCAGGAAAGAAAATCTGATTGACCAGTTTGGGTCAGGTTTCCACCCCCAACCAATCAGCTGTGACCAGGGGACAGGCTCATATGAAACATACATCAGTGATGGTTTTTTTTTTTTCTTTTTTTGAGTCAGGGGTCTCACTCTGTTGCCCAGACTGGAGTGCAGTGACACAATCACAGCTCACCAGAGCCTCGACCTTAATCCTTCCCCCTCAGCCTCCAGAGTAGCTACAGTGGTTCTACAGAGCCACATCACTACACTTGGCTGCTTATTATTATTATTATTATTATTATTATTATTATTATTATTATTTTGTAGAAATGAGGTCTCACTATGTTGTCCGGGCTGGTCTTGAACGCCTGGGCTCAAGTGATCCTCCTACCTCGGCCTCCCAAAATACTGGGGGATTACAGGCATGAACCCCAGTGCCCATCAGCAGTGGCTCTGAGAGATGAAAGGTTGTTGGGAGAAGAGCAAACATCACAAGAGGAATCCTTCTTGGAGGAAGAGGTAAGGGGACTGAGGGAGAAGAGAGCCCCATCAGCAACTAGCAGGCAAGCCAGCTGAAGGAAGCCGGAGAGGCACTGAGCACAGGTTACGTCCTCATGTTTTGGCTTTGTATTTTTCTATCTGGGTTAAAAATGTGTGGTGCTGACAACATCGCAAAATAGAACTATATCAGTTAGCAGGAATGTTTCTGGGAGCTGTATGTTTTTCCTGTGCGAAGTTGGGGACGTGTGTACTCCCCAACACTGATCCCCGAGGGAAAGGGCTTATAACAAGCTGGGCCAGTAGAAAGCAACCCAAAAGCCAAGTGGGAAGCCTTTTGATCTATTTGGGTATTTTCATGCATCCTTTACCACTCTCAAGAAAACCAGGATTGATGGCCATTATCCTTCTGATTTTAGACCCTGAAAGTGAAGCCCCAGCTTCTCCTTGGGTTGATTCCACAAGGCTCTTGAGAAAAGCCCTGAGGCATTTTGTGACAGGTACTTTTTCTTCGGGTAATGGTGACAAATGAATATCCCACTTTCACACAGGAGCACTTTGTACTTTTCAAAGTAAGAAGACATCATTGAATTGTATGCCTTGTTGGACTCATTTTGGGAAAAAACGTACAGTCGGCTGCATGTATCTAGTGCCCACTCTGTGCAGGGTTTACGAGCAGACTCAGAGAGATGAGACAGAAGCAGAGACCCTGGGACAGGGTGGAGGGAACAGGACCCACACAAGGACACCTGGAACAGTGTTGGATCTGTGATAAGACAGAGCCTCCCCAGAGCCAGTGAAACAAAACGCTACAAAGCTACAAAGTCTGCATAGAGTTTTGATTAACTTTGAAAGTTTCCATCTTATATTACACAGGGCAGCCATGCAGATGGAAGCAGCTCCTAGGCCTGCAAGGATGACTTTCTCTGCTTCTCTGACCCACCCTCACCGCTCACCTGTTCTTAAAGAAGTCATTCCTTCTGCCTGGAAGGTATTTTCTCATTCCTTTGCTTGTCCTCCTTCAAAATCCTTCTGAAATGATTTCCTCCTTCCCACCCCTCCCTCTGGCTGCTTAGTCTTCATTATTCTTACCTGCCCAGTTATTATCTGAATACCAACAATAGGTCACCCAGGAAAAAAATAATACACGCCATCTTAACTTAAGTTAGACAAAGAGCCCCACCAGCTCTGAGCTTGGTCCCAGCCTGCGCGATGACCAGAGGGGTATTGAAAATAATGTCTTCCCCTGTACTGAGTGTGTATTCTCTTTTGTTTGGTTTTGTTTTCACCAATTTGAGAGACTAAAAAAAGAAAGATGATCTCACCTGTTATTTGTTCCCAGTGATACTAACTACATGTTATCAAGGAATGCAGCCTGAATTACTTACATTTAGGGGAATTTATTGAAATGTGTGGTCTATTGTATAATAAAATTTTTAAGCATCCCATGAAAAGTATGGGCATGACGTTTTCCATAGTTTTCTCTATGACTAGTTAACAAGCTTATTGATTATTTTATTCAAATCCCCTAAACTGTTTTTGTTGGGCCAGGCGTGGTGGCTCACGCCTTCAAATGCCAGTACTTTGAGAGGCCAAGGTGGAAGGATGGCTTGAGACCAGGAGTTCAAGACCAGCCTGGACAACATAGAGAAACCTCGTCTCTACAAAAAATCAGAAAAATTAGCCAGACTTGGTAGCACATGTCTGTAGTCCCAGCTACTCAGGAGGCTGAAGTGGAAGGAACACCTGAGCCCAGGATGTCAGGGCTGCTATGAACTGTGATTGTCGTGATCATACCACTGCACTCCAACCTAGGCAACAGAGTGAGACCCCAACTCAAACAAAAAAAATTTTTTTTCAAACTAACTTGGTCTGTCCAAGACCTTTTATAAAATTAAACTGTGGTAAAATGTACATAACATAAAAGTTGCCATCTTAACTGTTTTTAAGAGGACAGTTCAGTAGCATTAAGCACATTCGCCTAGTTGTGCTACCATCCATCCACAGAACTCTTTTCATCCTGCAAAACTGAAACTCTGTACCCATTAAAAAATAATTTCCCATTCCTCCCTCCCCTCAGTCTCTGAAAGCCACTATTCTGCTTCTTGTCTCTAGGAATCTGACTCTCCCAGGTGTAGCCATACCTTAGAGATGTTCTGGGTTCCGTTCCAGACCATCACAAGGAAGCAAACATCACAATAAAGTGAGTCACACACAGTTTTTGGTTTTCCAGGGCATATCTAAGTTATTTTTACACTATACTGTAGTGTATTGTGTGCAATTGTGTTATGTTTTTTAAATGTGCATACTTTAAGTAAAAAATAATTTATAGCTAAAAAATTCGGACACAAACATGAAGAGAACAACACGTGGTTGCCACAAACCTTCAATGCGTAAAAAATGCAGTCCCTGGAAAGTACCATAAATCAGGGTATGACTGCACCTCCTATAAGACAAATCACAGAGCATGTGTCTTTTTATGGCTGGTTTGTGTCATTCAGCATAATGTCCTCAAGATTCATTCATGATATAGCCAGTGTCAGGTTTTCTTTCCTCGTTAAGGCTTAATAATATTCCACTGAGTGTACACACCACATTTTGTTTATTTATTCATCACTGATGAACCTTTGGGTTGCTTCTACCTTTTGGTTCTTGTGAGTCACACTGCAACAAACATGAGTGTGAAAATATCTGTTCCAGTCCCAGCTTTCAATTCTTGTGGTTCTACGCCCAGAGGTGGGATTGCTGGATCATATGATAATTGTATTTTTAATTTTTTTAGGACCTGAAATACGGTTTTCCATAGAGGCTGCACCATTTTCCTTGCCTACCAACAGTGCACGAGGGCTCCAGTTTCTCCACATCCTTGCCCAACAGTTGTTATTTTCTGAATGTTTGTTTGGTTTTAATATAGTAGCCATCCTAATGGGTGTGAGGTAGCACCTTACTGTGATTTGTCAATGACCTTTAGAGAGGTTTATTACCATTTTCCACTACTATTGTAGTTTCATTTCTGAACTCTAGTAAACGATTGTGCTTTATATATATTTGATATTATTATTTTGTGCATAAAAGTTAATAACTCTTACATATTCGTTTTTTTAATCCTATTGCCTGGCAATTAACCTTTATTGCCCGGAAAATTGCTTCTTAAATTCTGGCAGAGATGGGAGACAGGCATTACCTTACTGCTCAGTCCATGAGATTTGAGTTCTCTCTGGCTGACTTTCATTCATTCTCCAACTCAGATAGAAGTGATCTCTTGAAAGACTGATGCACCATCTGAGTATCTGAAAATTAGGCTATTGTGCAACCATTCATCGAAATTCCATTTACTGACATGAGGAGAGACTTAGTATCATGTGTGAATACCTTTTGCCAATAACATACGTTAATACACAGAAAGCGAGAATGGGAGTATTTAAACCAAGGTGTTCACGGCGATGGTCTCTGGTGGATGCACCAGTCAGGAATCAGCAGAAACCAACCCTGGTGACATTGGTGGGTGGGCAAGATTTGACCGGAAGAAGCCAGAGTAATTCAGAGAAAGGAAGGAAATGCAGAACTGCCAGGCTTTGGCAGGACAAGAACCAGGTGAACCTGGAATCCAAGTTGCAGAAATAACAGTACAATGTCTGTGACATTTTGCCATTCAACTCAGTCTATCTGTGTGTGTGTGCATGTGAGTGTGTGTGTGTGTGTGTGTGTGTGTGTGTGTGTGTGAGTGAGTGTGTGTGTGTGTGTGTGTGTGTGTGTGTGTGTGTGTGTGTGTGTGTGTATGTCCTGCTTTCAATTCACTCAGACTCAGATCCCTGGGAAAGGAAGTCTGATTGGTCCAGCTAAGTCACGGCAACAGGTATTGCAGCAACACTGCATGCAGTAAGATGGCCGCAGCCCCAGAGGAAGGAGCGGGCAGAGAGGCGAGTCAGCAGGTGTCCCCTGTAATGGGGCTTCATGTTCAGCACTTCTTTTTCTTCTTTATTCATCTGTATTTTTTAAAATTCTTCTATATTGGACAGACATTGATTTTGTAACAAGAAAAAAATTCTTTTTATGTTTCACAAACCTCAGAATGCAAACACGTTGCCAAGGTTCTTGCATGGGCTATTGCCCAGCCTGCTTTTTTTCTTTGTATCCCATTGCAGCATCTTCTCTAAAATCCATCACCACAGCTCCACACAAAACTGTCACCTGTTTATCCACATGAAGTTTTAATTTGTATGTGGTTATGCATTGATACAATGCACACTTAACACTCCAAGTTGGCCAAAACACTCCATTTCAATAAAGCAGTGACAGATCGATTCCTAAATTCTTTACTTAATGTTACAGTAGAATTTTGCAAAATAATCACTAAAAATGATAGCAAGCATTTACTAAGTGCTTGCTCTGTGCCAGAGACCAGACTGCATTCTTTATTTGCATTATGTCACTTAAATGTAAAATACATGACTTGCCAAAGCACCATTTTTCTTTTCCAACACGGCATTTTTACTAGATTCAATCTTTTCTGAAACCAGATTCTTATTCTCCCAATACTGTCAAGGCATTCCATTTGGATCAAGTTTTCCATATAAATTCTCTCATCATCTCTAAGAGCAAAGCATAGGATTGGGACTGGACATGGTAGCTCATGCCTGTAATTCCAGTACTTTAGGAAGCCGAGGTGGGAGGATTGCTTGAACCCAGGAGTTCCAGACCAGCCTGGGCAACACAGCAAGACCTCATCTCCACAAAAAATAAAAAAATAAGCTGGGCATGCTGGTGCATGCCTATAATCCCAGCTACTTGGGAGGCTGAGGTGGAAGGATCACCTGAGCCCAAGAAGTCAAAGTTACAGTGAGCTGTGATCATACTACTGCACTCCAGACTGGGCGACAGAGTGAGATCCTTTTTAAAAAAAAAAACATGTGGGCCAAAGCTCGGGTGCACCTTGCTGTGCATCTCAGGAGAGTCAGTCTCTCCTCTTGTTGCAGCACCCAATAAGCAGAGGCAGACTCAGAAGGTCATAATATCTCTCTTTTATATGTAAATACTATTTTAAATATCAAATCATTGAGGAGCAAGGAGATGAAAGGGAATGAGGGAGATTATCACTCTCACTGTTGAAAGTGACTCCTGCTGGCTCCTTTAAGGAGGCATTCTCATAATTGCTACAGAGGAGAAGTGAAGACACCGGCTGGCTCAGACAGAGACAAGTCAAGGGTTCATGTGTAAATCAGGAAGCCTACATCTGTGTGGAGCCCAGGACTCTGACAGGCCTTCTCCTGTCTGGTTCAAAGCATAGGTCACTCAGCAACATTGAGTGCTTACAGAGAACTGGCACACACATTGACTGCAGAGGACGAGAACTCGCCTATGTAAAGGATGAGAAGGGCTTTTCACCCTCAACTAAGTCAATACTATGCCATGGCTCATTTTATCCATGAACCCCATGTCTTAGAGATTGCAGATTTTTTTACTTCTCACCTGAACAGATGGGAGAGGCAATGGGCAAGGAGTGGAGCCCTGGGTGCAAGAGCCAGGCTAATGGGGTTCAAATCCCGACTCTGACCTCAAGAGCTGAGTGACATTGGTAAGGGACTTAATATTTCTGCAGTTTAGTTCTTTATCAATAAAATTAGGACTAGTAGGTGGATGTGGTGGCTCACGCCTGTAATCCCAGCACTTTGAGAGGATGAGATGGGTAGATTGCTTGAGCCCAGGAGTTTGAGACCAGCCTGGGCAACATAGCAAAAACTTGTCTCTACAGAAAAACTTAAAAAATCAGCCAGATGTGTTGACACTTGCCTGTAATCCCAGCTACCCAGGAGGCTGAGGTGGTAAGATTGCCTGAGTCCAGGAGGTGGAGTTGGAGGTGAGCATGATCATGTCACTGCACTCCAACCTGGGAGACAGCATGAGACCCTGACTCAAAAATCTAAAAATAAAAGAATAAAAAGTAAAATGAGGATGAGTACCTTCTCATAGGACTGAGGATTAAAGTATTTAATGAAGGGCTAATAAAGTTGATCAAAGCAGAACAGTACTTAATATATGGAAAGGACAAAATATGTTCAATAAAATAAGTGTTTCAATTGAAGGAGAAAGAATAAGATCCAGACATTCTCAGATATAAACCCCAGGGAGATGGTACAGTTGTCTCAATAGAACAAAAAAGACAAAGGTAATTTCCACTGAGTTTGGGCAAACCCCCAGATCAATTTCAAAGGGGATTGGCTGTTAAGTTCATGTTTCTTTTTTTTTTTTCTTCTTCGTATTTTTGCAGATGTTAGACATGCACAGCCTATGATTTTCATCTATTGCAGTTGTCATATATGTGTATTTACATGCCTATAAATAGATACACACGTATGGGCTCAAATTCTTCCAGTGCCTAAGCTACTCTCTGAGACCTGCCATTCACTCATTGTGGAAGGGGCCCTGTCTCCAAAGGCACATCAGGAGCCTGTTTCTAGGTGTTTTTTGAGAGACCTTAGACCAAGCTAGCTTTGGGATACTTTCACCATGTGAATGTAACATGGTCTCTCAGAGTGTTGTGAGGACCAAATGAGGTGATACAAGCTAAGCACTGGGAACAGTGATTTATCTTTAAACAAACAAAAACAAGCTCAAGTGACAGTGTGAGACTTTAAAGGCAGGTCACAAAAAGCAGCTTCCATTGTACTCTCTCTCTGGATCACGCTGGGAGAAGCCAGCTGTGTGTCATGAGGGTACCTGCAGAGTCCCATGGAGAAGTCCATATGGTAAGGCTTTGAGGCCTCCTGCTAGCTGTCAGCAAGGAGCTGAGGCCTCCAGCCAAGAGCCATGTGAGCGTGCCCTCTGAGGAGTAGATCCGCCCATCCCATCCGAACCTTCAGATGACAGCAGTCCTGGCCAACATCTTCATGACAACCTCCTGAGGGATCCTGAGCCAGACATACTCGGCCAACCTGCTCCTGGATTCCTTCCCCAGGAAAATTGTGTGAGATAATGTGTGTTGTTGCGGTTTCAAGCTGCTAAGTTTTGGGGTATTTTGTTATATAGCAACAGGCAGCTAATACAATAGGGGTTGAGTTCCTGGTCTACCTAACCGGGACTCAGAATACTAACAAGATACACACAAACTGGAGAATGAGACTTTATATAATACGGTGCTAAGCTGTATACTATAAGAAACAAGAGTGAGGTGATAATTGGGAGTCAAAAAAAATAAGCTAGATAAAGAAGATGTCAATTTGCCAGAAAGAAATTCAAGTTGGAATTTAGTGTTTGATTCATCCATGCAAGAAATAAATTGAACAACTATGTGGTACACACAGAGTTAGAAAGTTAAACTACAAAGACAAATGTCTCAGCAATGATTCTCACCCTCAAAAAATTCAGAGTGTAATGGGAGCAAGACAAGTAAGCAGAATTACAGCATGAGAAGTAAATGCTGTCTGATAATACCTTAGGGTTTTTGGAGATTAGGGAACGCTTCCTAGATGAAGCAATGTCTACCAAACACACAAAGTTTGGGGTTGCCTTAGCCAAGTAGAGAGGAGGAGGTGACTGACAATAATCGTGGCCCAGGAAATAGCACATGCCAAGGCAGGCACATATCTGGAGGTCAGGACTGGGGGAGTCAGGAGTGGAGAGAGATGAGGCTGGAAAAGGAACAGAGGCTGGACCTGCAGAGCTTGTGTTGTGAGCTCTTTCCAGAGCCTGTACTATATCACAAGCATGGGGCGATCACCAAAAGGCATCAGAATCCGAAGTTTTGGCAGAATAAGGGGCAAGTGCAGCACCATTAAAATGGATCGGGCCAGCCCCCGTTGACCTGAAATTCTCCATCTCCTTAATGCTTACCAGGTAGTTCTGATTCACCCCATCATAAAAAACAGGCCTCCAAGCCGGGCTCGGTGGCTCAGCCTGTAATCCCGCGCCTTTGGGAGGCTGAGGTGAGTGGATTGCCTGAGCCCGTGGGTTCGAGACCCGCCTGGGCAGCGAGACCTCATCTCTATAATAAATCAAAAAATCAGCCGGGTGTGGTAGCGCGTGCCTGTAATTCCGGCTACTCGGAAGGCTGAGGCAGAAGGATTGCCAGAGCCCAGCAGGTCGAGGCTGCGGTGGCCGGGAGCGGCCACTGCACTCCAGTCTGGGCGACAGAGTGAGACTCCAACTCAAAAAAAAAAAAAAAACAGGCCTCCAAAGCTCAGGAGTTAATGCCTTACACAAAGACACTGGTTATAAGGGGCAGAGCTGGGGCTTAAAAAACAAAAAAAAAAGAAGGCTCTGATCATTGGTCACATGAGGACACTGGTGGAATCCGTAGACAATGGACAATGCTAGGCAACAACCCAGGTACCAGGTCCATTTTAGAGGAAAGAGGGCCCACTAGGAGTCCAAATTTCAACTGCATGCAACTTATACAGTCAATCCTCACTTGTACCCCACAACTCTAAAAAAAGGGCTGGCAATGATGAGAAGGAGGAGGAGGAGGAGGGGAAGAGGAAGGGGAAGGAGGAGGAGAAGAAGACGAAAAGAAAACTGGAAGGGAAAAGGGAAGTAAAGAAAGGCAGTTAGCTAGGCAGCCCACTGAGCCGGCCAGTAAAAAAAACAGTATTCAATTTCCAAAGCCAACTTCAACTACCTACTATGATAATAGGACTTCCCTTAAAGAGCGGGCTGCATTTCTGAGGGGTGTGAATGCATGTAAGATGCACTATAATTACAGAAAACTGGAACTAATTTGGACAGGTGCTCGCTGCTTCTTCACCACATCCTATGTGCTGCATCATGTATCACTGCCCCTGTTCTAAAGGAACGCTATGCCAACGCACGTGTGACGGACGCAACTCAGACTTCATTTTGTGCCCTTTGTAGTATATAAGTCTACTGTGGGTGAGATCCGCAATGTACCCAGTGACAAGGACTCCCTGCCCAGCCTGCTGTTACTCCTGTCTTGGTGTGGAGGGAAAATAAAAGCAAAAAGGTGCCTGCTAGGCAAAAGGATGTTTTAAAAACCCTTAGCTGTAAAAAAAAAAAAAAAAAAAAAAAATCCTTAGCTGCATTCCTAGAACACGATTCATCATTTTCTCTGAGGTCTTTCATTTACATAATTTGCCCAAGTATAAATTCTCAATTACCTTTTATAATTTCGACTGAGAGGTTTACACAATATCAATGCAAAATTCATTTGTCTCAATAACTATTGTAATGGTTAGCAGGTTGTCCTTACATCAAATTAAATGTCTGGATATATGTTGAAGGTTTTTTTTTTTAAGCGTACTGCTTCTCATTTTTCTTTAATACTTTGGTAGTGAGAGAGGAAGAAAAAGAATATCTACCTTGGATAACGCATAGGATAAAGACAGATACATTTTTTTAATTTGGTTAATATGTAGGCTAAAGAAAAATGCAAATAAGAAATGAGTTCATTTATAATGGAAGGATCCTTTTGGTAAGATCTGAATCCTTATCTGTCTCAGTCCCAGAATCACTAAAATTGGCCAACCAGATCTTATGTGCACAGTACCACCCGGGAGTTTAAAAATGGAATTAGGTGCTGGGCACGGTGGCTCACACCTGTCATCCTAGCACTTTGGGAGGTTGAGGCAGGATGACTCTCTGAGCCCAGGAGCTTGAGACCAGCCAGGGAAACATAGCGAGGCTTTGTCTCTACAAAAAATCAGAAAGATTAACCGGGTGCATGCCTTAGTCCCAGATACTCAGGAGGCTGAGGCAGAAGGTTCACCTGAGCCCAGGAGAGCAAGACTGTGATGAGCCGTGATCACACCACTGTACTCCAGTGTGGGTGACAGAGTGAGACCCCGACTCAAAAATAATGATAATAATAATAACTGAACTAGGATGTGATCTAGCCACTCGACCTACCTAGGCACTTACAAGAAAGTTTGCAAGAGGCACCAGTTAAAGGACACCACAGGGAAGACTTTAGCCAAATCCAGAACACGGAGTATTCTCAGGATGGATGACATGTTTTCTCCCACATGAGAAGAAAAAAAGAGGAGAAATGATGGAGACAGAAGAGACATGATAACCAACACAACAGGCATGTCCAATGCACAGCCCAGAACAACTAGTCATGCAGCCCCACACGATCTTTAAACGTCACATGGTTTTTAGAGTTTATTTTCTTTGTAGTTCCATTTTTGAAGTTCACGATCACACCTCATTCATGACATCACTTTTCGGGCAGGATATACATTTGTGAGCAGCTGTTTTCAGTTACGAAGCACACGAAGAGCAAAATTCGAACAAGCGTCTATGACAAGTACCTTGAGAATCCACTAAGAACTGCGACCACTTCCATCAAACCAGACACTGACAGATTAGTTTTACAAAAACAAGATCAAATTTCCCACTAGCTTTATATTGTTCTTATTTTTCTAAACTTTATAATAAAAATATATAAAATAAAAGTTGTCTTACTATGCATATACACTAATTATATTCTATAATTTATGCACAACCCAAGACAACTTCTCATTACTCGATGTAGCCCAAGAAGCCAAGAGGTTGACCACCCCTAAAATACAATGTCTGACCCTTTTTGGCATCTTGATTCAGATAAATCAACCATAAGAAGACATCTTTGAGACAATCAGATAATTTGAATATGACACGGCTAACAGATACTAATAGTAATAAAGAGTGTTACAATGGCATGGTGGCTATGTTTTTTTTTTTTTAAATCTCTACTAATTAAAGATGCACTAAATAATGTATTGGTGAAGTAACCTAATAGCTGAGATTTACTTTAAAATACTGCAGATTTGAAAGGGGCTGGGGCTAGGCCAGGAGGCTGGGGAAATGTTGGTCAAAGGTTTTAAAATGTCAGTTAGACAGGAGGAATAAGTTCAAGAGATCTACTGCACAACATGGTGACTATAGTTACTAACAATATATTGTATTCTTGAAAACTGCTGAGAATGAATTTTAAGTATTCTATTACAAAAATAACGATGTGATGTAATATATGATTTCTGACAATTAAGTTCGCGAATTCATTCTAGGAAAAGTGCTACATACCTCATTGCTGAATATCACTACAGTCATATTTGAAGTATTCCCCCTTGGGAAGCTATATACCAACGCCAACACCTAGTCCACTTGTCAAAGCAATTTTGGAACTCTTTTTCTGGAATGGCAATCAGAGTCGTCATTGTATTACCCTCGATGTCAGGAATGTCGTCAAATATTTTCCTTTCAGTATTTCCTTTATCTCTGGGTTAAAAAAAAAAGTCACTGGGGGCCAGAATAGGTGAGTAGGTAGGGTGTTCCAATAGTTATTTGTAGAGTGTTGCCAACAAAAGCACACGGTAGCAAGTTTATGAACTTAATTGTCAGACCTCTACAACAACAACTCTGATGGCCATTCCAGAAAAAGAGTTCCAAAACTGCTTTGACGGATGGACTAGGCACTGGTGTCAGTGCATAGCTTCCCAAGGGGAGTACTTTGAAGGTGACCGTGGTGATATTCAGCAATGAGGTATGGAGCACTTTTTCTAGGATGGTTCACGGACCTAATTGTTGGACCTTGTATACGTTAATTAATTCCATAATTAACATAGTTAACCATTCCACTATATATATTTTAAAACATCATGTTGTACATTGTACATTATAAGATATGCACTTTTATCTATCAATGTTTTAAAAATTTATAAAATAAAATGTTAAAAAATAAAATGCCATCGATTTTTGAAGTTCTTATTAAGATGATACATTTTATTTATTTATTACATTGAGTTAACATCCTTTTAAAGAGGGATCTGCCAACTTAATCTTTGAACATAAATAAAATTTTAAGATGTTTTCTTTTTTTCCATTTTTATTTTAGATTCAGGGGTCCAAGTACATGTTTAGGACAAGACATATTGTATAGTGCTGAACATTGTAGCCAACAGATAATTTCTGGACCCTTGACTACCTTAAGAACTCACTAAGAATTGTGACCACTCCCATCAAACCAGACATTGACAGATTGGTTGATAGATAGATTAGCTCCCTCTCCCCTCCCAACTTATTGGTGTCCCTTATTTCCATCTTTAGCCATTTATCTCCCACGTATGAGTGAGTTTGTCTTTCTGAGTCAGTTCACTTGGGTTGATGGTCTCCCGCTCCATCCATGTGACTGCAGAAGACTTGATTTCATTCTTTTTGATAGCTGCGTAGTTAAAATACTGCAGATGTTTTAAAGGAAGGCTAGAGGAAACAAGATAGGTAAGATGCTGATCAGTGTCAATGCTGGTTCACAGCACATGGGAGTTCTTCCTACTATTCTCTGTACTTTCATGTGTGGTTTCAATTTTACATCATTAAAATTAAGAGGAAAATGTGAACTCACTTAAGGATCAATGTATGTGGCAGGACACAGTCACATGTTGATCTAATCTCATTTGGGTCACTTATAAGCTAAGTGACCTTGGAAATAAAGACTCTTGAAGTCCAACAAGGAGCTGAGATGAGAAAGTTGATGCTAAGGAGGTAATCGAGGAACCCAGGACATAAAGGCAGCCTGTGGATTGAAATCCAGATTCTCAATGCAGCTTCCTTTTCTTCTCCCTCATGTGGAGGAGCAATCACTTACTCCTCTTGGAACTCCATGTCTTTTTTCCCTAAAATGCAAACACCACTACTTAGTTTCTCTCCTTCAACCAGGATTGCCCTGGGGATGAAAGGAGGGAGCGATCCATGTAAGAGGGCTTTGCTAAATTCGCCACCGTCAAGCGTCACTACTGTTATTTCCACTGTTAAATTTCCCCAGTATAAAATAGCAAAACTCGGAGTTCACCAAAAAGAGGGATGGGAAAGAAGAATAATAAAGAACAAAAGAACAACAGAAGAGTTTTCGCGCTACCAAGACAGAGTCAGTGGACCCTCCCCCGAACGAATTGAGATGATTTAGAATAGACCACAATAGCTTCATATTAAAGCCACGCAAAATGACAGCTTGGATGGCATCTTTACTTGAGAGAGGCCTTCAGGAGGGGTCTCCCACCTGAGACTAGATGCCCACGGGGATATTCCCTTGTTCCTCCCTGGCAAATTCTTTGCCCAAAAGCCATATGGCTCCCTGCTGGGGACCCAGACACAATAGCGTGTGCCTGCCAACCAAGAGGTGTGACTTCTCTAATTGGCAAAGTCTGTTCAAGTGTCTGATTACCAACTGACAGACACTGATGGTGACAGGGGGAAGGGCAGAGTCTAAGGTGGAGAATGGGAGAGGAAATGTGATGTCAGAGAGGCAGAATTTTCCCATGACATGGATTCCTTTGTTCCCTGCCCCCATCTTTGGAGTCGAGTGATGTCAGCAATGTAATTGGCTGTTGGGGTAAGAGGCATTACAGTAAGAAGTTGGATGCCCACTCAGGGTCATCTGCTCTGCTCTCCATAACTCCAGGGCCCTGGGGGGAAGTCTGAGGTCAGCAAGTCCTGAGGAAGAGAGGAGAAAGAAAGGCAAGTGGAGAATCTGGTACCTATCCTGCCATATCTACCACTCCATCCTGGCTAGCAGTGGGCCCTGGGGCACACATGCTGAGCTGTGTGTCCAGGGGCAACAGAGGAAGCTTTCCATCTATCAGGTGGGTGCTGTGATTCCAAATGCTTGCAAAAGAGAAGCCATGTGCAGAGTGTCAAGAGCGCTGCTGTAGGAACCCACAGGCTGGCTGACTTCCCTCTAATTGGCAAAGTCTGTTCAAGTGACTGATAACCAGCTGACAGACGCCAATGATATGTTGAGCATCCTCTCCATGCCAGGTGCCAGATTAGGTGCTCAAAGTCAGAGGTCACATGAGGACTGGGAGATCAAGGGTTTATAGGCTTTTGGGAGAAACTGAGAACAGACTTTCATGGTATAGACAGCTCAGGCTTGGCTTCTGTGGAGGCGTTTAACTCAGACATGAGTGTTTGAATCGAGATCCCTGTCAGTTTGTTGGGTGACCTTGTCTCAGTCACCTAATCTTCCTGAGCTTGTGTTTCCTTGTCTTGAAAATAGGGGTAAAGTTGCCTTTCCCTTATGTGAAATGCTCGCGTGAGAGACATCCGAAAGCCTGTGGGCATCTGTGGGTAAGGTGGTCTTGCTGATGGAGTTGGGTCTTGTTCTAGGTAAGGATGGCTTGAGATTGCCAGAAAACTATGTGTTCACTTGGTCTCTCATTAGTGAGGTTTGCAAGACCTCACAAGAGAGAAACTGATCACACGCCAAAGATTCCCCCCATAAAGAGAGGTGCGCAGAAGGAAAGACCTGTTCAACTGATGTCAGGACAGTAATTTTCTATCCTAGTGAATCCAAAATACACACCATGGCAATATCTCCGTTTGATCAGCATTTACTTCTTGGCAGGCACCACACTATGGGCATAGACACACATCTCATTAAACCCCCCAAGCAGCCCAGTGGGTTAACTGCATTATCCTCACTTTACAGGTGAGGAAATTGAGAGCCAGAGAAGTCAAGCAACTTGCCCAAGTCACACAGCTAGCTAGTGGGGGTGTCTCCATTCAAACCCAAACTCTGTCTGACTCTGGGGTCTTTGTTTCTAAGCTTCAGAAGGCACCTCCTCCACTGATGGTGGAAAGGACAAAACCGTGACACCAGCGAGCCAGTAGATCACTGCGGGGATCTGGGACTACAGAGCTGACAGAGATCTCCCAGGTCGCCTGCTCTTCCTCCCTGGTCACAGCTCATTTTATCTCCAAGAAAAACGAGTCTCAAAGCAGTGACGTGTGCTGCTGGGAAGATTGCTTGTAGTCCTACAGTTTTCCCACCCAACAGCATGGGCTTGGCTACCGGGTCCCTGAGCGGAGCCTCTGGGAGAAGGAATGACCATGGGTGACTTCATGAGAGTCAGAGCAGTCTGGGAGCCAGAACTGGCTGCCTCTGGGCCTTCATCTCCTCCTCCAAGGCCTAGCTTTCCATCTGGCTGTTTGCAAAACTCCACCCTAGACCAACAGTTCTCAAATGCTTGTGTAAGGAGCTCCTAGAGGACTTGGGAATGCTCAGCATGCTGGGCTTACTCCTGAGGACGGAGGAATGAAAGTTGGAAGAATTCGAGTTTTTATCAAGTTCTCAGGTGATACTGATACTTCTGGTCCAGAGACAACACTCTAAAAACCACTAATATGGAACACTGGCCTTGAAGATGAGTAGGTACCTAATATAACATTTAGCCAAAAACCACTAGCTGCTTCCTAATACCTATTCTCTCCTTCTTCAAAGTCATAGAAAATCTGTTTATTTAGCTGAGCAGATAGTCAGTCAAAATAGGGACCATATTTGTTCACTCTCATGCAGCTGGTGTGACCATGTGATCTAGTGATTGCGATGTGAGCTGTAATGATGTGTGCAGCTTTCAGGATGTGCTCCAGAAGGACTAAGTCTGGCCCTCATGCCCTCCCTCCTCCTCTGTGCTGGGGGACAGAGCAGAGGAGGTACGTTATTTTGAACTATGCAGAAAAAGCATAGGCCCCTGATGACTTAGTGAGACAGCACTCTTCAAGCATCTTGGACTTTAAACGAAAGAGAAACCAACTCTTATCTTTATTGAAGCTACTAAATTTTGAGTCTCTGTCACTTGCAGCCAAACCTATGTCCTAACTGAGGAAGACACATATCAACCAATATCTTAGAACACCGGAAATTAAGGTAGATAAGAAAGCAGAACAAGAGTGGATAAACAGATAGATAATGGAAATGGTATCAGTCAATAGTCAGGGCCCAAAGTGTAACAGAAACTTGATCTGGAGAGCTATGTACATTACCAAGCGTCTTCAGCTGGTTCAGCCAAGATTTAACTTTGCCAAAAGTCATCTGGCTGTTTCTAAAGATTTCGTTTCAATTTACAATTATAGAAAATGTTCCCCAGTCATTTTATGGCCCTAAATTATACCTATAATCTCCCCAACTTGGATCGTTAACTGATACACAATTATGTTTCTAGAAGAAGACCAGGATCCCAGCCGATGATTTAAAATAAAAGTTAAATGGATGTAATTTGTGTTTATTTTTGTCTTATTGGAACAAAATACTATAGAATTTTCAGTGTCTATTTCACAGTGATGGTTTGAGGCAAGTAGATAGAGTTTCCCTTTAAATAGTTTCTTTGAGGAAAGCTTACAGGGTAAGACTAAAAGGGTCCAAGGAAAGAGGACAAGCAAAAGGGTCTCACCGTGATCAGGTTCCATTCGGGCGAATTCACTTTTATCCGCATGTCACTTGCCAAAACTGCAGCCCCTGCTTTGATCTCTTTAAAGAAAATCAAATCAAGAGTCAGGAAAAAATTGCAAGAGCAGACACAATGGCTCATACCTGTAATTCCAGCACTTTAAGAGGACAAGGTGAGTGGATTGCTTGAGTCTGGGAGTTTGGGACCAGTCTGGGCAACATAGTGAGACCCCCATCTCTATAAAAATTTTAAAAATTAGCTGGGTGTGGTGGCGTGCACCTGTACTCCCAGTGATTTAGAAGGCTGAGGTGGGAGGATCACTTAAACCCAGGAACTTGAGGTAAATGTGACCTATGATTTCACCACTGCACTGTATCTGGGTCACAGACCAAATAAACTGTTTTTCAGACATCTGCTTGTCTTTAGAACCTAGAACAGTACATGACAGATAGATATCACTCAGTAAAGATAGAATGACTAGCCAGGCGCAGTGGTTCAGGAGGCTAAGGTAGGAGGATCACTTGAGGCCAGGAGTTCAAGAAAAGCCTGGGTAACATTGCAAGACTCCATCTCTTAAAAAAAAAAAGAAGAAGCAGAATGACTAAATGAAAACAAGTAGGAATTAAGATAAACAACTTGGAATTCTAAATATCCCACGATGCAACATGCCTTATGAGGGATTACAGAGGAGCTGATTGAAAAAGACCCCACCTTTGCCTTTGGAATTAAGTCTTTGGCAAAGCTCTAAGATGATTAAAGGTAACCATGTATGTGGATGGCACGCAGTTACGTGGAGTAATTATAAAGCAAATGCATATTTACAAAAGCCATTAACAATATGACAAAACACCCATGCTAATTATGTCATGAGCCATTCTTAAGAATACATATTTTTAAAAACACAATAAGTAATTTCAGAATAATCTTCAAACTTCAGCAAGGGTGTCCCTTGCAACACCCACTGTGATTTCATCAGATTCTAACTGTAACTTTCAAATTAGGCTGTGACCACAGACCTCCCAAAAATCCGATGTCATCAATGGCAGATAATTTCACTGCTCTGCAAATGTTTACCTAACAAACTAAAAACAAAATGGTTTTCTTTTTTTTTTTTTTTGTCAAACTTTGAAATTGTGGTGATGAGATATCCTCCCAGAATATTAATCGAAATCTGTTTTTATTAGGATGTAGAGAAAATAGATTAGTGGAAGGAAGAAACACAGTGGGGAGTTAGGAAAGGAAGGGATTGGGGCCACAGTTCCACTGGGAAATGACCACATTCCCCCATGCATCTCTTGTTGTGACAATGGGGGTGGATGCGGCAGGGCTATAGAGACAACTGCAGGTGCCTGTGCGATTATATTAAGATTAAGAAAGTAAGCTTCCTAGGAAAGCACTGCCAAAAGGCATTTCAAGAAGGCACAGATCCATCTGGAGGACTTTTTACATGAAGAAACTGCAGGTGGCCAGGAGCTCCCCACTTCCCATCATGTTCCAGAAACACAGAAGACAAGAGGACTAATGACAGCAGGTTTTAAAAAGATAACACTCAAGTAATTATTTTATTTGTCAACTTGATTGCAAGCTATAAAAAGTGATTCAAGACTTATTGTGCTGCAATTTCTTTATAACTTGGTTTCCAAATAATAGCATTGAAGGCACTCCTAGGATTTAAATGCAAAATTAAAAAGCACTTTTATCATAAAACAAGTCCTTACCAGTCGCTTGTTTCTTTTAATACAAAATGAAGCAGGTTTGGATTTTCATCAGGTGATAGGAGGGCGATTATCTCAGCATGGGGAAAGCTTTGAAACTGTAATGCTTTTAACTGAGCCTCCAAATAAGCTGGTGACCAGCAGCCAGAAGGAATCCAACATCTGGCTGGGCTCACGGGTATTTGACAGCTGAGCCAAAAGGGACAGTCCTGGGTAGAAATTTATACTAGTAGACACTTATACATGCTGAGCAAATGAATGAATGAGTGAATGAATGAATGATCAGGCATGAGCCAGAGATCACTAAGGTAGACGTAAAAAGATTTTAGAAGTCTTCCTATTCAGTTGGTGATGGATATTTCTAAACCTATTTGCACATCTGGCTTTCATGACTGCATTTTGAAGTGACGCTTTCCAAAGCAATAGAATCATGACTGTAGCCGAGTCTGAAACCTGAGACTCTGCACTGCTAAGAGTTGCCCCTCCCTCCACAAGGGTGACACTTGACTGTACCCTGAACTAACGTGTTTATACACCGGATGGCCATTTACTCCTGTGCCTTTCTCGTTGTGACAGAACAGCCTGAGGGAATAGCTTGCAGGACTGTCCAGCGCGTGGAATCTCTTCCCTGAGAGGACCCCACAGTTCAGACCCTCCTGCCTCTTCCTGGCATCTGACACCCCCAGGCCATCCAGGAGAGGACCAGATGGAGCTGTTGACTCTGGGGACTGACACAAGAACAGATGGCTGAGGGTGGGACGAGTGGGAGAGACAAGACTCAAAAACGAAGGGGTGACCTCTGTAGACTCGGAGACCACCAAGGGGCTCATGACGGGTTAGAATGTGCAGCTTGACCCAAGAAAATGCTCATGTCAGACACTGTCAAATCTCAGCTGGCTGCCGATCCTCTCCCGCACATGAGACAGATGGAATTCTGGGGCTACAGTAAGTTGTCAAAAATACAAGGGGGACCCAATAAAACCCAGAATTTGTTTATAAAAAATTGTGTATTTATTCTTACTTATTTAAACTTCAGTCACCTTTAAAGTACTCTCCATTTGATGCAATACACCTATCGAGACATTTTTCCCACTGCTCAAAACAGTTTCTGAATGCGTCCGTGTTGATGCTTTTTAGTGCTTCTGTCGTTTTTTGTTTCACCTCTTCCACGTTGGCAAGATATTTCCCTCTGAGGGCTTTTTTCATCGGGGAAACAAAAAATAGTCACTCCAGGCAAGATTGGGTGAATAGGAAGGGTAGGGTATGGGGGTCATGCCATTTTTAGACAAAAACTGCTCAATACTCAAGGTGGTATGGGCGGGTGTGCTTGTAAATCACTCACATTGAAAAAAATCTCCAGAAAAATTCACTGAAGCCAAAAATTCACAAAACGAGATGGTACACTGAAGCCAATGAGTTCCTAGAACACTTACCTAGGGGGAAACCTGTACTGCAAGGGACTCGCCCTCCAAAAGAGAAGTCTATTGTTTTGGGGGGAGGGTCCTCCTCTTATACAAACATTCACCAATCTGTGGTTAATTCTTTCTATAAATCAATAAACACCTAGCTGTGAGGTAGGTATTATCCATTCTCCCACCCATGCCCTTCTTCCGGCAAACACCACTTAACAGGAGAGGAGACTGAGGTCCAGAGAGGCTCAAGGACTTTCCTAACCAAGAGAGCTCAGCCAGCAGGCAGCAGGGCTGACCGGTGAACCCAGCTTCCCTGACCAAATCAGGCCTTCTCCTCTGGATCATGATGAATTGCTCAGGCCGCGCATGGATGTTGTTCTTTTCATTTGTCTGCATGGCTGATCTTTTTTAAACATTTAAAAGAGTGCCCATGAAGACCACATGTGTATGGTTTTCCCACTTTTTCCAGAAGAAAAAATGACAGAAAATCATCTTGGACTCACTAAAAAGAGCTTTTCTTCCTGGGGAACTGGTGGATTCCCAGGGACAACTGAAAGTAGTTGAACTCTGAGAGTCGGGGCAGAGCGAGTGACAGGTTGTCCAAGGGCAAGGAGGCGCAGATCAGTAGCCTGACCCTGCGGGGCCACGGGAGGGGAGAGAGGCCTGTCTGTCTCCAGATCCCAACAGAGCCCCTTTCTGTCTGAGAAAGATGGGAGGGGGAGGGCAGGAGCAGAGGATGCAGCCTCTTCCATGGTCAAGGCCTGTTTCTGCTCAGCACCTGCCCCCTTCCCACGGCAGGAAATGCCCGATATCTTTGGCCCCCACCCCAGCAAGGGTTGGCCAGTGAACTTGTGGCATCTTCCACACGGCCAGCTATCAATCAGCAGAGAGAACCCACCAGGCCAGGGTGCCCACCGGCCTTGGGAGGGTAGGGCAGTGGGATCAGTCATAGGGTGCCCATGTGTCTATACCAGCTTTGAACCCAGCGGGAAGGTGGTGGGTGTCCCAGTTAAAAAGGAGATCACCAAATATTAGATTTCAGTCATGGCTATGCAAGTTCTATGCGTGAAACACTGATATTATACTGCAGAATTTATCCCTTAAAAAGTGCAGTAGAAGCCGGGATCGGTGGCTCAGCCTATAATCCCTCGCCTTTGGGAGGCTGAGGTGAGTGGATTGCCTGAGCCCGCGGGTTCGAGACGTGCCTGGGCAGCAAGACCTCATCTCTACAATAAATCAAAAAATCAGCCGGGCGTGGTAGCGCATGCCTGTAATTCCGGTTACTTGGAAGGCTAAGGCGGAAGGATCGCTGGAGCCCAGCAGGTCGAGGCTGTGGTGGCCGGGAGCCTGTCATTGCACTCCAGTCTGGGTGACAGAGTGAGACTCCAACTCAAAAAAAAAAAAAAAAAAAAAAAAAAAAAAGTGCAGTACTTTTTCACCAAGGGTTGTGTGCGCAGCTGGTTTGGGGGAAGAAAGAAATCAAAGGAAGGCCAGTTTTGTGTGAGAACAGTGACTAGAATTTGTCCACAACCACTTACGATGCATCACTGAAGACAGTTCTGAAAGGTTTTTTTTTTTTTTTTTTTTTTTTTTTTTAGGTGGAGTCTCACTCTGTTGCCCAGGCTGGAGTACAATGGCACACTCATGGCCACCTCAGCATTGACCTACTGGACTCCAGCAATCCTTCTGCCTCAGCCTTTCAAGTAGCTGGAACTACAGGTGCACATTACCACACCTGGCTAATTTTTTTAATTTATTGTAGTTTCCATTTCATCAGTTTAAATTATTGTGTGTGTGCAAGGGTAACTTACTGTTTCTTTCCCTAGCTTGTTTGTCTGTTATGACAAAACACCTTAGACTAGCAATTTATAAAGAACAGAAGTTTATTTTCTCACAGTTCTGGTGGCTGGGAAGTCCAAGATCAAAGCTCCAGCAGACCTGGTGTTTGGTGAGGCTGCTCTCTATTTCCAAGATGGTGCCTTGTGTTGTGTCCTTCAGAGAGGACAAATGCTGTGTCCTTCCAGGATGGCAGAGCAGAAGAGAGCTAAAAAGGCCTAAGTTCCTTCCCTCTAGCCCTTTTATAAGGCCTTAATTCATTCATGGGGTGGAGCCCTCACAACTCAATCACTTTTTAAAAGGCCTCATCTCTGAATACCACCACAACGGGGATTGAGTTTGAATTTTGGAGGACACTTAGACCTTAGCACCTTTATTCTCCTGTCCCCTCATTTTAAGCAGAAAGCCACATCTTATGACCTCTGGTGCTAAGAATCACAGCTTCACAAAAAGCAGAAGTAGCCTGGTGTGCAAGACCGTCTTTCTTAGAGCCCACACCTATAAGACATGTGCATGTAGCCTGTGCACAGCAGGGGCAGCATTACAAGGGAACAACTCCTGGGAGCCAGAGGGCAATGAAAGTCTCCCACATGACCAAGAGTCCCAGGCACCCAGACAGCTTCAAGCAACACAGCTCTGGAGAGGAAGAGTCAACAGGCTGACAGAGGCTGTGACCACCGTGGACATGGCTAGGGGCCTCCTCTGCCTGTGAGTCCTGGACTCACGCATCTGGGCACGGTGGGGGCAGCTCTCAGTGTGACCACAGTCAGATTCCCTGCCAGATCAGTGGAATGTAAGCTCAAGGGTGGGAGCATCCTTTGAGTAATAGAATCCTGGATATCTTGGACACCTGAACTTGAGAACTGCAACTTATCTCCACCATGTAAATTACCTACATTAAAGACACCAGCCGCTTTATCAACCATACTGTGATTCATTCTGAGGCATGACCAGCTGGGCTAATCTTAAAGAACATGAGAATTTATTCCTCAACATGAGGAGAGGGTGTGGTGTAGAGGCAGGACCATGTTCGAGACTCACAGCCTCTGTGTTGCCATAAGTATCTGTATTCCTGTCTGTGTGTGGGATTGAACTGGACAGGTAACTTCAAAAGCATGAATCTGGGGGGAGGAAGGGCAAACTTTTTTCTAATTTTAAAAATTACATATATTTTAAAATATGGATTAGAAAATACAGGTGTCAAAAAATGTATACACATTTTAAGTATGATGTTCGCTCAAATGATGGCACTCATCAAATGAAGGCTAACACCATCATGCGAGGCAGGACAGTCAAAGAAAATGGTGGAAGCACAGTTTAGCGAACGTCCATACTACACATTGCTACCATAATTCAATCCAACTTTGAAAAGTCATACATAAGCTGGGCTTGGTGGCTCAGCCTGTAATCCCGCGCCTTTAGGAGGCTGAGGTGAGTGGATTGCCTGAGCCCGCGGGTTCGAGACCTGCCTGGGCAGCGAGACCTCATCTCTACGATAAAAATCAAAAAATTAGCCGGGTGTGGTAGCGCACGCCTGTAATTCCGGCTATTTGGAAGGCTGAAGCGGAAGGATCGCCGGAGCCCAGCAGGTCGAGGCTGCGGTAGCCATGAGCGGCCACTGCACTCCAGTCTGGGCGACAGAGTGAGACTCCAACTCAAAAAAAAGAAAAGAAAAGTCATACATAGGTAACACCTCTTAAAATGTGTATACATGTTTTTGGCACCCCCAGTATCTACATAGAACTAGTACATGAAGTCCGTGATTTCCCATGTTTTATTGTTTGGACTGGGCTCTGCCAGGCATTTGAATTACAGAAATGCACATAAGGAACACAGAACTGGGGAGCCTGACCCCTGGCTCAGAAGTAAGGTTAAAGCAGGTGCTGTTCATCCATAATCTGGACTCTTATTCCCTGAATTCCTAACCACTTCTTTGTATTCTATCAGTAATGTGTCAAGCTATCCCCTTCAAAAGCGGACAAATCAATTAGTGTAAAAAGTCTGCACCAGTGAATATAAGCATACCTAGAAAAGGTAGACAATTGGTTGGGCCTGTAATCCTAGCACTTTGGGAGATGGAGGCTGGAGGATCGCTTGAGCCGGTGAGCTCAAGACCAGCCCAGGAAACGTAGCAAGATCTCTTCTCTACAAAAAAAAAAAAAAAAAAAAAAAATTTTCAAGGGGAGGCGGGTGGTACATGCCTCTGGTCTCAGCTACTTGGGAGGCTGAGGAGGAAGGATCACTTGAGCCCAGGAAGCCAAGGCTGCAGTGAGCCATGATCATGCCACTGCACGACAGCCTGGGCAACAGAGTGAGACCCCAACTTGAAAGAAAGAGGGAGGGAGAAAAGATAGGCATTTATCTTTGACTTGTCCAACTAAATACACACCTGACTTGGATTTCTTGGTGTTGGTTAAGCAGCTGCAGGTGCTGAACCCTGACATCTTGAGTTCAAAGTCAGGCTCTGCCGCTAATCAGCTCTGTAACCTCTGACCTCTTCATGTCCCAGTTTCCCCATCTGGAAAATATGGAGACTGTCACTAAATGCCTCATGAGGCCCTTGGAGGAATAAATATGCAATAAAGCTCTCAGATCTGCACCTGGCACATGGTAAGCCCTTTGTGCTTGTTAACTTTTAAATAACTTGCAAAAATGCTTTCACGATGTAGAACTCATCTTGCTCTCATCTCAGTCTTCCATTTGGCAATATCAAGTGACCCGTCAATCGCAAACAGTCTCAAGCTTCCACTGAGAAGACTATTTCAATACACATTTTTACAACTAGATTCATTATTAGTTGTAGTTCATCATTAATTTTTATGTCTTAATAACATTCTTTTGTTTTTGCTAACTTTTTTTTACAATTATGCTCTATTTTTGGTAATACAGGTTTTCATCTGTAGAAATAATATAAATTTTCACTTAAATAAAATTATTTTCACTCGAAAAAAAGAAGTTTATATAAAGAAAATCACTACGTAAATAACTGTACAAGAGACCGGGCACAGTGGCTCACCCCTGTAATCCTAGCATTTGGGGAGGCCAAAGCCGAAGGATTGCTGGAGCCCAGGAGCTCAAGACCAGTCTGAGACCTCATCTCTACAAAAATAAAATAAAATAAATTAGCTGGGTGGGGTGGCATGGGCTTATAGATCCAGCTGCTCAGAAGGCTGAGGCAGGAGGATGACCTGAGCCCAGGAGGTAGAGGCTGCAGTGAGCCACGATCATGCCACTGCACTCCAGCCTGGGCAACAGAGTGAGGCCCTGACTCAAATACTACTACTACTACTAATAATAATAATAATAATAATAATAATTGTACAAAGGAGACCCCACTACATCCAGAACCATGGAGTTGCCACAAAGACTCAATTGTGTAGGTTCTGACCTAGATGCTTCCTAAGTCTGCTTTCCCGTCTAGCATCCTTCGATTTCACAGTCTGCTTTTTGCTGTTTTTGAAAGATCTTTTGCTAGTGTTTTACAGTATCTAATTACTTGTGACTGGAAAATGGAGGGCGAGCATAAAGGGAAAGGAAGAAATGCTATTTCATTAACCTCTAAAGCCGCACTTAGACTTTAGCATGCATATAAATTACCTGGGGATCTTAAAATGTGTGTTCTGATTGAGTAGGCCTGGGGTGAAGCCCAAGGATTTGCATTTTGAACAAGTTCCCAGGTATGGCTGACGCTGTTGGTCTGGTGACCACACTTTGATCAGGCAGGAATTAGAAGCACATCCACAGAGAAAGATGGGTTGTGTGATGTGCCGGGGTAGCTGTTATACAATCAAAGCATATACATCCTTGGCTTTAAGATGAATCACAGTCTCATTTGATGGAAAGTAGGAAACTCTATTTCTCAGTAAGATATGAACAAAGAAATTTCACGAGGCATTTGCAAATAATACTTCTATCTGGAAATTCTAGGTCCTTCAACGGAAAAATTCCAAACTAACAAGATAGTTCAGTTACATAGCCATCAATTTTTAAAAAAGCATTTCCTATAAGCCAGTCAGAAGCAGCGAGAAAATATAACCATACATGTGTTTGAGGGGAGAAGGAGGGGAAAGGGGAGTGAAGTTTCATTCACAATAGCAAACAGAAAATATAAAATAAGGCCAACACGGTGGCTCATGGCTGTAATCCCAGCACTTTGGGAGGCTGATGCGAGAGGATTGCCTTAGCCCCAGCCCAGGTTTGAAAACATTTGGGAAACATGGCCAGACCTTGTTTCTACAATAAGTAAAAATAAAAAAATTTCCAGGTATGGAGGCACATGCCCGTGGTTCTAGCTACTTGGAAGGCTGAGGTGGAAGGATTGCCTGAGCCCAGCAGGTCGAGGCTGTGGTGGCCATGAGTGTGCCACACCAGTCTGGGTGTCAGAATGAGACTCCTACTAAAAGAAAAAATGTCCAAAATATATAAACAACTTCCATATAACTCAACAACAACCAAAAAACCAATTTATTTATTTTTTTTATTTATTTATTTTTGAGTTGGAGTCTCACTCTGTCGCCCAGACTGGAGTGCAGTGGCCGCTCCCGGCCACCGCAGCCTCGACCTGCCGGGCTCCGGTGATCCTTCCGCCTCAGCCTTCCGAGTAGCCGGAATTACAGGCGTGCGCTACCACGCCCGGCTAATTTTCTTTTTGATTTTATTGTAGAGATGAGGTCTCGCCTGCCCAGGCGGGTCTCGAACCCGCAGGCTCAGGCAATCCACTCACCTCAGCCTCCCAAAGGCATGGGATTACAGGCTGAGTCACCGAGCCCGGCTCAAAAAACCAATTTAAAAATGACCAAAGGACTTGCATAGAGCCGTCTCCAAAAGAAATATACAACTGGCCAATAAATACATAAAAAGATGCTCAAATCATTAGAAAAATGCAAATCAAAATCACAATGAAATACCACCTTATACTGTTAGAATGACTATTATTAAAAAGAAAAAAAAAAAAACAGAAACATTGGTCAGGATGTGGAGAAACTGGAATCCTCGCACACTGTTGTAAGAATGTAAAATGGTATGGTCACTATAGAAAACAATATGGCAATTCCTCAAAAAAATTAAACATAGAATTACCCTAAGATCCAGCAATTCCACTTTGGGTATATACCCAGAAGAACTGAAAGCAGGGATCAGAAGAGATATTTGTACACCCATGCTCAGAGCAGCATTATTCACAATAACCAAAAGGTAGAACTAACTCATGTAGCCATTGATGAATAAATGAATACAAATGTCTTATATACATTTGATGTATCTGTTTAAACTATCACAGGCTCCAACATGGATGAACCTTGAAAACACTATGCTAAGTGAAATAAGCCAGTCACACACAGAAAATACTGCATGATTCCATTTCTAAGAGATATCTTCCTAGAGTAGACAAATTTACAGAGGCCGAAAGTAGAATGGTGGCACCGGGGCGTGGCAGGATAGGGGAGTGGGGAATTATTTTTTAATAGGTGCAGAGTTTCAGTTCGTGATGATAAAAATGTTCTCGAGATTGATGGTGGTGATGACAGCACAACAGCGTAAAGATGCCACAAGTTGTACATTTGAAAATGGTCAGCTGGGCTCTGTGGCTCAGTCTGTAATCCCAACGCTTTGGGAGGCCGAGGCAAGTGAACTGCCTGAACCCGCAGGTTCAAGACCCGCCCAGGCAATTTGGTGAGACCTCGTCTCTACAATAACTAAAAAATTAGCTGGGTGTGGTAGCGCACACCTGTAATTCCAACTACTTGGAAGGCTGAGGTGGAAGGATCGCCAGAGCCCAGTAGATTGAGGCTGCGGTGGCCATGAGCGTGCCACTGTACTCCAGTCTGGGCGACCGAGTGAGACTCCAACTCAAAAAAAAAAAAAAAGAAAGTAAATGGTCAAGGTAGTACATTTTGTTATGTATATTCTACCACAAAATTTAAAAATCTGAGGAACATAGACAAAGACTTGAATAAATGGGCAGATATATCTAGTATTAGTAAATTTATAGGGAAAGTCACACTCTTACACGGTGGTGAGGGAGAAATAGAGGAAAGTTGGTACAAATTTCTGAAGGACAATGTGACAATATAATTTCACCTAGTGTTTAACCTAGAAAGCTTACTATTAGGTAAATTTAATGTGTAAGCCAAGCATGGTGGCTCACTCCTGTAATTTCAGCACTTTAGGAGGCTGAGGCAGGCGACTGCTTGAGCTCAGGAGTTCAAGACCAGCCTGGGCAGCATAGTACAATCTTATCTCTAAAAGCAATTTAAAAATTAGCCAGGCATGGTGGTGCACACCTGTAGTCCCAGCTACAATGGAGGCAGAGGTGGAGGGATCACCTGAGCCCAGGAGGTCAAGACCGCAGTGAGTTGTGACCATCAGGATCATGTCACTGCACTCCAGCCTGGGTGACAAATTGAAACCCTGACTCAATAATAATAATAATAGTAATGTGCAAAGATTAGGCTAAAAAGCAATCCATAACAGTGCTGTTTATAATAACAAAACATAAAAAGTTTTTAAATGTCCAAAATTGTGGGATTGAGTAAGTATGGCACATCACCCAGCAATGAAATAAAATGCATTCTTTAAAAACAATATTTAGAAAAACATTTAATGAACTGGAAATATGTGCACGATATAGTAAGTAGAAAAATCAGGATACAAAAAGTAGGTGCAACATACGTATACAGAACATGGCTGGAAGTCTATGCTAACAAATGAACCGTGAGGATAAATCATACTCTCTCTCTCATCTATCTCTATTTTTTACCTTTTTTAAAATAAGAAGCTTGTATTACTTTTGTATAAAGAAATAATTAACAATAATTGACTTTTCTTTCTTTTTTTTTTTTTTTTTGGAGTCAGAGTCTCACTCCATTACCCAGATTGAAGTGCAGTAGCACAATCATGGCTCACTGCAGCCTCAGACTCCTGGGCTCAAGCAATCCTCCAGTCTCAGCCTCCCGAGTCACTGAGACTACCGACTCACACCACCACTCCCAGCTAATATTTTGATTTTTTTGTAAAGACGAGGTCTCACTATGTTGCCCAGGCTGGTCTCAAAGGATCCTCCAGCCTCAGCCTCCCAAACTGCTGGGATTACAAATGTAAGTCACCATTCCTAGTCAACTTTTTAAAATAATTTTTTTTTAAACGTCAGATAAATCCTGAGGAAAAGCCTAATCTTTCATTGGCATGTAATAGATTTCCACTTTAGATTTTTTTTCTTGTTAATGTTGAGGCAATGAGGAGGCTCAGAGATGATCTAACCCCTCGTGTTCTTTCTAAAATTTTAAAATGATGTGTGCAGTTTTCTGAGTAAACTCACAAAGACCTGTAGGTAACTTTGGATTCAGTTTGGCTGGAGTAAAAGTTATCTGTCATCTGGACACGCAAGTTTTATTCATTGAAGTGAAATCTCTAGCATTCTGCAGCCAGAGCGCAGGTGGTGGTCCATGATCTCTCAAATAGGTTTCTATCCTGCCTCTCCTTTTTCCTCAGCACTTAACCTCTGCCTTGTGATTCAGCATGGCTGTTGGAGCTCCAGCCATCATGTCTGCTTTCCAAAGAGCTGGAAGCAGAAAGAGGAGAATGCCCACCCCTCCCTTTAAGGACACTTCTTGGAAGTGACTCATAACATACCTGCTGACATGCTATTAGCTAGAACTCTGTCGCCTAATTGCACTTAAATGCAAAGGAGGCTAGAAAACGCACACAACTCTGTGCTGAGCTGAAAATCAGAGTTCTGTTGCAAAGGCAGAAGACAAGATTTCAGGGGACAACTTCCCACCCTACCGCTGCCTCACTGCCTGTGGGATTGATGGACTGATGACAGTGTGTCTCTCCTGCAATACACACGCCTGCACCAAGGGCACGCCAGATTTCATACTCACTCTGACCATGCACCTGGAGAAAATCACCACACTCCTTTACAGGGAACTTATTGTAACATTCTCTTTGCTAGGGCTTTCAAGATATTTAAGAGACCTAACTGTTACTAAGAAAAGCAAACATCAAGACAATTATGCCTAAAAAAACTAAAGCATCCCATCTCCATAAATATCTACTACAAATCTTTTTTTTTTTTTTTTTTTTTTTTAAGAAGGGCCTCATTCTGTCACCCAGGCTGGAGTGCAGTGGCACAATCACAGCTCACCATAGACTCCAACTCCTGGGCTTAAGCAATCCTCCTTCCTCAGCCTCCCAAGTAGCTGGGATTACATGCGTGCTGTCATGTGGATGTTTTGTAGAGATGAGGTCTTGCTATGTTGCCCAGGCTGCTCTTGAACTCCTGGGCTCAGCAATCCCCCAGCCTCAGTCTCCCTAGGTTCTGGGATTACAGGCATGAGCCACCATGCCTGGCTAGTACAAGTCTTTATGACGTCTCCTGATACCTAATTTTTTTTTTTTTTTTTTGAGTTAGAGTCTCACTCTGTCACCCAGACTGGAGTGCAATGGCCGCTCCCAGCCACCGCAGCCTCAACCTGCTGGGCTCTGGTGATCATTCCGCCTCAGCCTTCCAGGTAGCTGGAATTACAGGCATGCACTACCATACCCGGCTAATTTTTTGATTTATTGTAGAGATGAGGCCTCACCAAGTTGCCCAGGCGGGTCTCAAACCCACAGGCTCAGGCAATCCACTTACCTCAGCCTCCCAAAGGCGCGGGATTACAGGCTGAGCCACCAAGCCCGGCTCTGATACCTAATATTTACATGATTATCTTCTCTAAGATGTGTGAACAGAATTATAATCATTGTGCAATGTTATGTTATGATTCACTTAATGTCATTTAAGATATACTTTCTCACATTTCCATAGAGTCCTCATAGCTACCATTTTGATTCCAAGATGTTGACTCATTATACCAATTATATCTATGCTATCAATTACAGGACATTTCCTTATTTCCAGTTTGCTCTGTGTTTGTTATTGTTGTTGTTTGTCACTACAAATAGAACAGCTAAACACATCTTAGTGCAGGTGAGCATTTCTTCCTTCCAAGTATTTCTTTAGAATATATTTTCAAACACAGGATTATTAGGGCGTGGACTATAGCCAATTTGATGGTTCCTGTGTACACTATATTCTCTCCAGAAAGTTCTCTAATTTTCAAGAGATGTACATCATTCACTGAAACTATTTTGTCCTTGGCTCTGCCAAATCTAAATGTCTACCACATGTGATATTTCTCATTTACTGGAGTACGGTGATCTCACTGAATCATTTGAATTTGAGTGTCTTTCAGGGTTTTTTAGGCTGAACATCATACTATGTTTCTAATCCCTTTGAATCTTATGTCCATCCATATTTTTGCCATCTAGTTACAATGAGGAGCTGCTGTGGTCCATTTCCACCAGTTCCTCTGATCTTCTGAACCCAAAATTTACAACTGATCATTTTTATTATGAGTGATTTCTCTTCTTTGCTTTTCTTTTTGCTTGGGTCAACCCAAGTGACTGTGAAAGGGTTAAAGAGCAATATCTGTCAGAATGAGGCTTGTGCTTCCGTTCAACTGGGAATACATTGTCTGCTAGGCTCAGGCCTAGAAGCTGGTTCCCACTAGAAGCGGCAGGCCCAGGAGTTCTCTCCACAGCCCCACGGGACTAGCAGGACTTGGAATGTAGGAGCATCGGAGTAGGGCCTCAACCTAAAAGGCCAGCAAAGCGAGAAGCTGTTCCCAGGCCACGCCGCAGGCCTCCTGGAGGGTATTCTGCAGACTACACAGGTAGCTGTCCATTTGCGCATGTGACACATTTCTGAAAAGGCATTTGAATTTGAATGTCTGAAAATCACACATTAGGGCCCACGTTATGGATTGGGAGAAGGCTGGTTTCCAAAGAGAAAAAATTCACAAGTCCCTCATGACTGGTCCCGTAGACACGGCCTCTCTCTGACCCAAGCCACCCAGTGAACAGAAGAGAGAATACTGAGCTAAGCAGTTCCCCATCCCTTGCACCTCTCCCTGACCCCTTCATAGGGCTCCAGCAGAGGACCATGACGCCCTCAGTCTTTCAACTTGAACCCTGGGGCACACTAGTTATCTGATGCAGAGGTGGCACTTTTTTCCAGCATGAAGACGAACAAAACACAAACAAATAAAAACTAAAATCTGGAAAACAAGCAAATAAACGAGCATGTGACCGATACCATAAAGGGTGATGTCAGAGAAAGTGACTTGGGGGCAGTGTCTAGGATCAGAGGGTCAGAGAGGCTCCCAGGGAGGGCACATTGGGTTGAGACTGAAGGATGGGAGACGCACTGAGAGCCAGGAAGGTGCACCAGCAAGAGGGAGATGTTCCAGGCTCTGGGGACAGGAGCACTGGGAGTCTTCAAGCAAGGAGGAGGAGGTGCGAGCACGGCCTGCCTCTCGTTCCATCTTTTTATTTTTTTGAGTTGGAGTCTCACTCTGTCGCCCGACTGGAGTGCAGTGGCTGCTCCCGGCCACTGCAGCCTCAACCCGCTGGGCTCCAGCAATCCTTCCGCCTCAGTCTTCCGAGTAGCCGGAATTATAGGCATGCGCTACCACACTCGGCTAATTTTTTTATTTTATTGTAGAGATGAGGTCTCGTCTGCCCAGGCAGGTCTCGAACCCGCGGGCTCAGACAATCCACTCACCTCAGCCTCCCAAAGGTGAGGGATTACAGGCTGAGCCACCAAGCCCAGCTGGGTATTCAATTATTGATGGAAATAATCTGTCTACTCATGAAAAGGGGAGGTTGCCAAACTTAGGGTCTGCACAAACTTGTGAGCTATATGCTCTTAACCAGGCCTTAAAAATGTTTACAAACAAAGAGCGTACACTATATACTGATTCTAGGTATGCCTACGGGGTGGTACACACTTTTGGAAAAATCTGGACAGAGAGAGACCTCATAAATAGTAAAGGAGAGGAATTAGTCCACGGGGAACTAATTAAACAAGTTTTAGAAAATCTGCAGCTCCCCATTGAAATAGTGATCACCCATGTAAATGGTCATCAACAGGGAAACTCCTCTGAGGCAGTGGGTAGTAGGTTGGCTGACAAAGTAGCCAAAAAAGCTGCCATGGAAAATGAAATTAAGCTTCTAAATCTTACTTCGGTTGTAACTGTAATTAATGTAAAACCACAGTTTACGGAAAGGGAAATGGAAGAAATGAGAAAAATGGGAGCAATTTGAACACAGGAAGGAAAAGGGATCCTTCCTGATAGTAGGGGAACTGTTAATAAACCTATTATGAGGGAATTAATGACTATATTACACAGGGGAAGTCATTGGGGAACCCAAGCAATGTGTGATGTACTCCTAAAGAGTAATATACCTATACAAATATAGCAATATACCTATACAAATTTGCTAAACAAATTTGTGAAGGTTGTATAATCTGCCAGAAGATAAATTAAAAAGGGAATAGAACATCATTAAAGGAAGGAAGACCTCCTGGATTAAGACCCTCCAAAGTATACAGGTTGATTTCACTGAATTACCTGAAATAGAAAAACAAATATTTATTAGTTATTGTTGATCACCTTACCGGATGGGTAGAGGCAAATCTGACAATGGCCACTACAGCTGGGGTTATCATAAAGACACTTTTAGAACAACTAATTCCTAGATTTTATTTAGTGGAAAACATTGATTCAGACAACGAAAGTCATTTTTCGATTCACTGTAGAGTTGAGGTCTTGTCAAGTTGCCCAGGTGGGTCTCGAACCCACGGGCTCAGGCAATCCACTCACCTCAGCCTCCCAAAGGCGCGGGATTACAGGCTCAGCCACCAAGCCTAGCTCATCTATTTTTTTTTTTTTTTTAAGTAAACAGCAAATATGTATTTCTCCCAGTCCTGGAGGCTTGAAAATCCAAGATAAAGGCACAGGCACATCAGGTGTTCAGTACGGGCCCCTTTTCTGATTCATAAACGGCAGGTGTTTGCTGTGTCCACACATGGGGCAGCCAAGCTCCTAGGGGTCTCTTTATTTTAGAGTTGTGGGATACAAGTGAGGATCTACTACATCAATGAGTCGCATGCAGATGAAGTTTGGGTTTCTGGCTGGCCTTCTCCCAGATAGTGAACCAGGTATCCGTGGGTTGCCACGTGTCCCCACCCCCTTCCTCTACAGCAGCGCCCATCCTTGCCGATCCCCTCCTTGAGATCACAGTGAAGACTGTGAATTTGACAGGAAGTGGGAAGTCAGATGTTCTAGAACATGAACGGGCAAAGCAGGATTTAAACACTGTTTGAACAAGGCTATTTACAATTTAGACCCAATGTAATGCATTAGATTTATTGAATTGATTGTGTCTATTAATTGTATAGATATTTTAAATATATATCTTCTATTGGCATGACACAGTGGTACACGCCCGTAGTCCCAACTACTCGGGAGGTTGAGACAGGAGGATCACTTGAGGCCAAGAGTTCACGGCTACAGTACACTATGATTATGTCTGTGAATGGTCATTGCACTCCAGACTGGACAACAAGCAAGACTTTGTCTCTAAATAAACAAATATATATAATACATTACTTTTTTTTTTTAACTTTGTTAAGCCCACCTCGCTACAGGTAATTTATTCTATTTTTTAATAGACAAAATAGTGTATTTTCACAATTGTAGTGCAGGCATTAACTTGTTTTCTTACAGGTATTTTGTAAATATTTTACATTTAGCTCATGTTAAACTCACATGCACTTATCTTTTCCAGACAAGCCCAGTGCTTAGCACCAACTTATCTCCTTTGTCTGTGCAAAGCAACAATTGTCTTGATCTGATCGCATATTCAGACTCAGTTTTTGTAACCTTTGTAGTTATCAGGAATACTAAGTACAATTCCCTCTTTTTCTTAAACTTAAAAGAATGCTGAGAGTAAACCAAGGGCCTACCAGAAATGGCTCTTTCCTTAATTTATTCATTCATTGATTCATTGAATCTATTTTTTCATTGTTAACTCAACTCTATGTCTTTAGTATTTGTAGTGAGCCAGGCCCTGTGTTATCACTGGAGACATAAAGACTCATAAAATGGTTTCTGCCCTCAGGGCACTTTCATCCTGGTAGGGGAGACAGACTTGAAACGCATAAGAATGATGCGATGTGAGAGGCTCATAATTACATGTGCAAAGGTGAGGGTGACCCTGAGCCAGAGAGTGATGGATTTAGCTTGGGGGCACTGGCATAAACTTCACAGAGTTCAGCATTTACCCTGCATCTTAGAAATTTGAGAAATACGTATGGGGTAAAGACGAGGAGAAGCCACCCTAGAAGGAGAAAACACTACAAGCAAAGAGGAGAAATGATAAGGATCTTTAAATATTTGTATCAAAATAAAACATACCTGTGATTTTTTTTTTTTTTTTTTT
>NW_007247765.1:820308-851098 GCF_000164805.1 Carlito syrichta | reverse complement strand
GGGTCTCGAACCCGCAGGCTCAGGCAATCCACTCACCTTAGCCTCCCAAAGGCGCGGGATTACAGGCTGAGCCACCTAGCCCGGCATACCTGTGATTTTTAAATGTAATTTTTAAGAAGAGATTATGATGAGAAGGTCTGTCCCTCAACTTCATTCTTACTCTACCCCCAAAGGCAACCTGTATTTTCCTTTTTAAAAAAATAAACTTTTAGGCTGGGTGCAGTGGTATATTCCTGGAATCCCAGCACTTAGAGAGGCCACAGTGGAAGAATTGCTTGAGCCTAGGGGTTTGAGACCAGTCTGGACAACTTGGTGAGACCTTGCCTCTACAATAAACAAAAAAAATTAGCCGGGTGTGGTGTCACATGCCTGTAGTCTGAGCTACTTGGAAGGATGAGATGGAAGGATCACCTGAGCCCAGCAGGTCAAGGCTGCAGTGAGCCATGATCATGCCACTGCACTCCAGTCTAGGTGGCAGAGGGAGATCCCGACTCAAAAACAGAAGAACAAAATTTAAAAATAGCTTTAATTTAAAAATAGTTTTATTTATTTGTTTGTTTAGTTAGTTAGTTTGAGTCAGAGTCTCACTCACAGCCACCACAGACTCTACCTGCTGGGTTCAGGTGATCCTTCTGCCTCAGCCTTCCAAGTAGCTGGAACCACTAGAATACACCACCACGTCCAACTAATTTTTTATTTATTATAGAGACGAGATCTCACCTAGTTGCCTAGGCTGGTCTCGAACCCCTGGGTTCAGGCAATCCTCTCACCTTGGCCTCCCAGAGTGCTGGGACTAAAGTAGTTTTTCTGCATATGCCACACCCAGCTTCCCCTATTAATTATTAATAAATTAATATTGATGTCTTACTAGTATGACATATTTGTCATAATTTATGAACCAATATTGATATAATATGATTCCAAATCCACATCTTACCCAGATTTCCCAAGTTCGTACCTGATGTCCTTTTCTCTGTTCCAGGATCCCACATTCCATTTAGCAGCCATGTCTCCTTAGGCCCCTCCAGCTGTGACAGTTCCTCAGACTTTTGTTGTTTCTACTTTTTTTCACATTAGAAGAGTGTGACCGGCAGAGTGATGGCTCCTGCAGATGTCGATACCTTAAGTTCCCAGAACCTGTGAATATGTTACTTTAGATGGCAAAAACGAAGTAAGATTCCACAAGGAATTCTGGTTGCTATTCAAGTGACACTAAGATAGGGAGAATAGCCGGGCTGTCCGAGTAGGCTTAATGGGATCACAAGGGTCCTTAGAAGGGGAAAAGGGAGGCAGAAGAGGGCCAGAGAGATAGCCGCGTGAGGCACACCCTATTGTCACTGCTGGCTTTGAAGATGAAGTTGAGGACCATGAACCCACGAAAGCAACAGTTTCTAGCAAGTATAAAAAGCAAGGAAATTGATCCCTTTGCAGTCTCCAGAAAGGACCTCAGCCCTACATGACTCCACCATCAGCCCGGTGCGATCCATGTCGGGCTTCCAGCCTACAGATCTGAAAGTCAACACATGCACGTTGCTTTAAATCTCCCTGCTTGTGGCCATTTGTCACAGCAGCCACTGAAAACTAACAGAGTTCCCCTCCCACAGCCCTTTCCATGCCGATTTTGCTTTGGATGAACTGGTTTGTGACTGGTCAGGACATCATCCACTGGAGAACTGTGAAATGCCAGCAGGCAGTGATCTCTTCCTAGGGACTGCTCAGTTTTTCAGAGAAGAATCCTCTTATCCTGCATTCTAGAAGCAGAGAGAGGGAGGGCAAGGCACTGAGGCGTCTTACCATGCCATGGGCAGATTTGCAAGTGATTCCCGGGCCTGCACCCCTGTGCCCAGCTCCTGCCCTGCTGTACATATCTGTTGTCTAAGGCTGAGTCTCTTCCCTCCTTCTATTCACCAAAGGATAAATCAGCCTCCTCCCTGGTGAACAATGACATAGCTGCTGGGGTTCTGTGAACTGTATGTGAGGTGGATAGACTGTCCCTCATCTACGAGAGGGACCCATAAAAACTGGAGTTATCTTTTGGAGGGTGGACTCCTTGTAGTACAAGCTTCCCCTGCTAAGTAAGTGTTCTGGGAATCCATCGGCATCCGTACACCAGCTAGCATTGTTGTGAGACACTGCATTTGACTTCAGTGAATTTTTTTGGAGATTCTTTCAACATGTTTGCCCATTTCATGATGGGCAATTACCAACACACCTGTACACACCACACTGAGTGTTCAGCAGTTTTCAACAAAAATGGCATGACCTCTGTGCCCCATTCTCCCTATTTACCCAGTCTTGTCCTAAGTGACTTTTTTTATTTCCCTGGATGAAAAAAGTCCTCAAACAGAAACGTTTTGCCCATGTGATAGAGGTGAAACAAAAAAAATGGCAAAAGCAGTAAAAGGTATCAAAATGGGTGAATTCAGAAACCGTTTTGAGCAGTGGAAAAAGCATCTTGATAGATGTATTGCATCAAATGGAGAGTCTTTTGAAGGTGGCTGAAGCTTAAACATGCAAGAATAAATACACAATTAAAAAGAAAATAAATTCTGAGTGTTTTGGGGTCCTCCCTTATATTCTCCAATTTCTTCCCACACTCTGCTGTATTAGATTCCTCAAGAGTTGGGAATCCCACCGGCCCTCCTGAGTTTCTCCAGGATTCTACAAGACAGACTTCTTCCCTCCTTGGTGGTACCACCCTCCCGCTCGTCCTTTAAGACACAGCACCCTCTATCCAGTCATATCAGATGCTCTTCCTCCCTCCCTTTTTTGTCTTTTGAATTGTGATTGAAATATTTAATCCCATGCCTTGGGAGGCTGAGGTGAGTGGATTGCCTGAGCCCGCGGGTTCGAGACCCGCCTGGGCAGGCGAGATCTCATCTCTACGATATAATCAAAAAACCAGCTGGGCATGGTAGCGCATGCCTGTAATTCCGGCTGAGGCGGAAGGATCGCCGGAGTCCAGCAGGTTGAGGCTGTGGTGGCCGGGAGCGGCCCCTGCACTCCAGTCTGGGCGACAGAGTGAGGCTCCAACTCAAAAAAAAAAAAAGAAAAATATTTCATCAACTAATGTCTTCTCTCCTAGTCTCTTTGTATTTGCAGGTTTAAGCCTCTTTTATCTTTTCAAATATGTTAGTAGGATCGTCAAAAGGAGAGACTATAAACTTGTGTATTCATTCTTCTATCTTTAACCCAAACAAGAGGCAATATAGTTTAATGGTCTGCATTTAAATTCTACCTCCTTCACACACTGTCTCTGAGACTGGGCAATTTACGAACCTCTGGAAACCGCAATCTCCTCTCTGTAAAATGGAACAATGTTACCACCTACCTCACTGGGTTGTTGAGAGAATCAAATGAAATATGTATAGTTGGCAAAGTACCTGTCATTCGGTAACTCCTTAATACATGTCAGTGATTACCATTGTGCAGATAAGAAAGGATTTGCATATGACAGAAAGGGGGACTTTGGAACGTGAGGCTAAAAAAGAAGTCCAAGTAGTATTATAAAGCAATACACTGTAGCAGTACCAGGTGGTTCAGAGAAGACCGGGGAAGAGAAGTCAGTTATGAGGCTATTTCAATAATCCAAGGGGGACATGGTGAGGCACCCCAAAAGTGGGAGCATTTGCAGAAAAGGTAGACTCAACTCAAGCAAGATGTAGGCACATGAGTCTCAATCCTGGCTGCTATCATCCCGTGGGGAGATTTTTTTTTTTTAAATACCGATGCTCGATCTCACACTCAGACCGCTGAAGCAGGGTATCTGGAGATCCAGGCATTGGGATTTTTAAATACTCCCAAGCAATTCTGATGTGCATCTGGGCTTGAAAATCTCTAGTGTATATGATAGAAGTCATAGGATTGATCAAGTGATTGTGAGAGGGCACAAAAAAAGGAGAAAAAAGTGTAGAATAACAAAGTTTCTGTTGTGAATGGTTGGTTGGATGAAGCTTCAGTCACCGGAATCTGTGATCATTCATGCTTCTTCAAAGACTTCTTATGTATAGGAAGACAGAGATTGAGGTGTGTGATGAAATGGGTAAGAAAGTCTGCTGTTAACCATCACTCTACCTGCCCCCACCTGTTCCGCCTTTAGGGAAAGCAGAATGTGGGAATGCTGTTTCTCCCTGTACATTCACAGCAGCCGAGCGGAAGCAGCCCAAGCTCCAGGGGAGACTGCTCTCCTTGACGGGCATCCAGGCACAGGCTTGCTGTGACTGTGGTTGTTTTATTTACTTAGGATTTACAACCTGCTTACCTTCAAAAGGATCTGAGGTAGCTTATCAGATTAAGCTAAAGCACGAGATTAGAAAATCAAAACAGAGACCACCAGAGGACCTGAAAGAAATGGATGCTTCCGGGGGACTGAGCGTAGCTGTTCTCTGTAACTGGGCCCTGACGCAGGCTCTGAGCTTTCCAGAGGACACTGCATGTTATTCGGTCTTCAGATTGGGGCCAGCTCTTCTCACGAAACAAAACTTGAAGAGGTTTTAAGAGAGAGCTAAGTCAATGGCCCCAAGACTTGGCGACTCTGCAGGTGTGCATATGGGTAGGAGTCAGAGGCCTGGGCTCCGCACAAGCTAGTCACTCAGGCTTCTTCATCCATGAAAATACAGGGCCAAACAGATACATTTTAATCTCTGATAGTTGGATTCATTCATGTCTGATTAATTTAGAAAGGAAGTATAGAGCTAGGCCCGGTGCCGTGCCCATGCCTGTCATCCCAGCACTTTGGGAGGCGAAGGCATGAGAATCGCCTGAGCTCAGGAGTTCAAGACCAGCCTGGGCAACTTGGCAAGAGCTCATCTCTACAATAAACTCAAAAATAAAAAATGAGCCAGACATGGTGGTATGTACCTGTAGTCCAGCTACTCAGGAGGCTAAGGCAGAAGGTCAAGGCTGTGGTAGCCATGATCGTGCCACTGCACTCCATCCTGGGCAACAGAGTGAAACTCTGATTAAAAAAAGAACTATACATTTACTAGAATCTATAGTGAATACATCCCTAAAATTCTCTCTTTCAAATATTAACTGTCTCCACTGAGCTCTTCGGTATGTGCATTCCTGAATCTCCAACAAGAATCTGTGGCACAAAACTTATCTCATTGGCAAAGTGAGAATCAAACAATTTCAATGTCAGCTATGGGAAGGACAGACTGTATTATATTCTCAGTCAGACTCAAGGCCTGCCCACCGCAGCTCGAGAGTGAACAACAGGGTTTTCCGTAGGGAGGTCCAGCATTTTGTTTAAGAGAAGCTTTGACACTGCAGGAGTCTGTAAGTGGGTAAAGCATGGATGTCTCCTGGGTCGCAAGTCCCACTGTATGAGAGGTCACCACCAGAGCCCGAGGCCCTGAGTGATGCCACACAGCCTCCGCAGTTGCTACGTGCACCTGGCTTTATTTAACCCTCTCAGGAGAGATTTTAAGGCAGGATACATTTCCCATTTCGCATTTGAGGAAACTGAAGTTAAGTCACCTGCCCAGTGTTGGAAAGAATGGACTCCAACCCAGATTTGTGTCTCTCATAACCCAAGTCTCTCCCTCTTCCTCTTAGTCGCTGACGCACTAGGTGAAGTTGCTGAAGGTCTGTTTCACTCAGCAAGGAAAACGTTATTTTCTGTTATCTCTTTATTAAAACTGTAAGAGAATGGTCAAAAGACTTTGACGTGGCAGCTGATGATACCTGCTACATTTGTGTAATTGTTTCCAATACTTTTAAAGGTCTTCAAGTCCATCCGGTGTTATTCTCTTGACAAATATATGGTTTGAGGCGGGCAAAGTTAATCTCCTGTGACCTTATGGAAACATCGAGGTCCTGAAGTTAAGTGACTGACGCAAGGGGGTCAGCTGGTAAAAAGGCCAAAAGAAGCCGGACTCAGTGGCTCAACCTGTGATCCCGTGCTTTGGGAGGTTGAGGTGAGTGGATTGCCCTAGCCCGCGGGTTCGAGACCCGCCTGGGCAACTTGGCAAGACCTCATCTCTACAATAAATCAAAAAAATTAACCAGGTGTAGTAGCACGTGCCTGTAGTTCCAGCTACTTGAAAGGCTGAGGTGGAAGGATCGCCTGAACCCAGCAGGTTGAGGCTGCAGTGGCCAGGAGCGGGCACTGCACTCCAGTCTGGGTGAGAGTAAGACTCCAACTCAAAAAAAAAAAAAAAAAAAAGGCCAAAAGGAAAACGGCTCAGCTCCAAACCCAGTGGTCTCGAAATACCTCCCCAGGCCTTGTCACCACATGAAGGATGTTGGCCCCGAGGCTGTGGTGTGTGTTTCGAAGGCTGTTTCAATAAATCTGTACCATCAGGTATCAGAATAATGAGGAGGGTTATCTAGCAATGGGAAGCAGAAAAGAACAGGAATTGGCCCCCAACGCTGAGAACATGCACAGGAAAGATGGCCGTGAGATCAGATGCCAGGGGTGACACAGTCCAGTTTCCAGAGCCAGAGACCCAGGCCAGATCCAACCAGTTCTACTGGTGAGGCCCAAGTCCCTTTGCCCCGTGGGTGGGTGGGCTAGGGTCAAGGGTCAGGCACAGGGGCTCTTGGGAGTCATGACTCTCCACACCAGGAAAGGCCTTGACCTCTGACTTGTGACCTACAGAGCTTCTGTGCCAGCAGGTTTCTGAAACCAAATGGTAGAAAGATCACTTTTCACACTTGAAAACTTCTATTTTAGGTTTTCAGTTATATTTAGCAAGCAGTATTCATGGTGAGCACCGAGGGCAGCACCATGCTGATGGGAGAGAGAATTGCTATGATTATTATCCAGACGCAATATTTTGAAAGTACTGTGTGCTACTATCAAATTAAGTATTTGGGGAATTACCCTGGGCTAGCATGGCTGGGAAAAGAAAACAAATGAAGGGCTGACACTCTAATTCAAGAAAGCAGGCCAAGGGGACATATTTGGGGATTCAGGAAAGGACCTGGGTGAACTGTTGGACACCTTTGTAAGGTCCAGTGAAAATAAGCAGAATGATTCAATGATGGCTTCACAAAATAGACACTTGCAATTTCCTGTATCTAGGAATATCAAAATTACATCTAAAGTGGCAAAGAAGATTAAGACATATCTCTCTGAGAGATAAAAGGCATTCCTGAGTTTACATTTAATTTCTAATGCGGCAGCTTCTTCCTATAAGCATTTGCAGCTAAGGAATTCTTAGAGCTTTTCTATGAATATCAGTAAGTCATGTAAGATCTGTTTCACTCTTTGGGACCGGCCCCTCTGTTTTGACTATAGGTTTCCGTACTATGTGAATAATGTTTGCATTTCCATGGCCACACGCTAGATCCATACACTGAGTGGAGTGACCCGGCAGGGTCATGAGGGAAGAACAATCGCTTGTCTCTTCAAGCCTTCTTTTTTTTTTTTTAATTTTTTGAGTTGGAGTCTCCCTCTGTCACCCAAGCTGGAGTGCAGTGGCACGCTCATGGCTATCCTCAACCGGTTGGGCTCAGGCAATCCCTCAGACTCTTGAGTAGCTGGGACTACAGGTGCATGCCACCATGCCCAGCTAATTTTTTTAATTTGTTGTAGAGATGAGCTCTCGCCAAGTTGCCCAGGCTGATCTTAATTCTCTGGACTCAGGTAATCCTCTTGCCTCAAACTCCCAAAGTGCTGGGATGACAAGCGTGAGCCACTGTGCCTGGCTCTTCAAGCCTTTTTAGCATTGACTGTGTTTGGATACACATTTTTTTGTGATAGTTTTGCCCTCTCCAAGAGCTGGGGATGTAAGTAGCAGTGTTGAAAGTGAACGAAAAGGTACAAAACTACTCATGCTGTCCGCAGTTCCGCTCTTACCGCCTGGTCGTGGTGTTTCTCCTAGCTGTTCCCTGCTCACGCCCTGGTGGTACCAGACCCCAGCTGGGACCAGTGCTCACTTATGTCCCAGATCCCACCATTCCAAGAAAGAAAACTTCAGACATGAAGTTCCTCTTGGCACAAGTCCCTTTAGTATAGCTCATGCCCAGTTCACTTTTTAAAAACTTAAAAATAATTTTTTGCTTGTTTCACTTGACATTTGGACTAAAGAAAATTAATTTCTAACCCTAAGTTGTACTCGTCTGCAAGAATACAGAATTGTAAGTCAGAGGAGCTGACTCTTGCCCTGATGCTGCAGCTAGTCACTGTGGTAACTTAGGAAATTCACTTAGTCCTTCCAAGGCTCATGTAAAATTGTGGTTCTCAGTGTATTCTATAATCGACACACCTCTTCATCAAGAGTTTGGAGCTGTGAGCAGTGGCTCACACCTATAATCTCAGTATTTTGGGAGGCCGAGGTAGGAGAATTGCTTGAGTCCAAAAGTTCAAGACCAGCCTGGGCAGCATAGCAAGACCTCATCTCTACAAAAAAATTAGTCAAGTGTGGTGGCGCACACCTGTAGTCCCAGCTACTTGGGAGGCTGAGTCGGAAGGATCACCTAAGCCCAGGACGTTGAGGCTGTGGTGAGTCATGATTGTGCCACTGCACTCCAGCCTGGGCAACAGAGTAAGACTCCAACTCAAAGGGAAAAAAAGAGAGAGTTTGGGTGGCTACTGTGTGCCAAATCCTCTTCTGGGTGCTGGCAATCACCAAGGTGATGAAAGCATAAACCACACCATCCTGTGTGACAATACTGCCAGATCAACCTGGTGGCTTGTTGCCCCCAAAAGCCACATGTTCAGAGGAAATTTTAGCCTATTTTTCCACAACCCAAAATAGAAACGGAGCCTTCCTGTCAAGTCTATTATGACAATGTGTGTGTGGTATACAAAGATGCCCAGTCAGACTTAAAGAGGGGACCACCTCAAAATGAATGCCAAGCATCTGCTTTACCTCCTGAAGGGCTCTTGGCTAGATTTTTAGAGCAGCGTTTCCCAAAGTGTGTTTGTTAATGCACTGGTTCTCAGAATGCTAAATAGTGTGCTGTGAAAGAAGTTGCCATCATTCTGGAGGCTGGAGGACATGGGGCAAGAACATTCACCCGGTTTCCCAGAGCATGTGTTTCTGGTGCCTCTCTTAGGCAATGTGACTCCAGCTGAATGGAGAAACTTGTGGTGAAGCACTGGCTATCCTTCCTTGACCACAGAACCTGTTTGCTTATTTATTTTACAGAGCATTCGTGGACCAGTCCACTATAGAACTAGCCATCAGGACACTTCCGAAAGTGACTACTTATTTTAAAATGCATGAGTTTGACACAAAAACTTGACTGTGAATATTCATAGCACGTTATTTCTCAAAGTCCAAAAGTGGAAGCAATCCAAATGTCCAATTCATTATTTTGAATGAATACCAAAAAAATGTGGTATCACCATACAATGGAATACTATTCAGCCATAAAAACGAGTAAGTACTGACAAACAGGAGTGAACCTTGAAACCATTAAGTGGAAAGAAGCCAGACACAAAGAACTCCTAATAGACGACTCCATGTATATGAAATCACCAGAGTAGGCAAATCTTCAAGACAAGAGTAATTGAGTGCTTGCTAGGGTGGGGAAGGATATAAAATGACAGCTAATGATTACAGGCATTCTTGGAATGAGAAAAGATGAAAATGTTCCAAAATTAGTATATTGTTCCAAATATACTGTCACTGAAGTGCACACTTTAAATAGGAAAATGTTGTGTGAATTACATCTCAATAAAGCTGTTAACAACCACACATCTTTGTAAAAAGAAGAACTCATGAAAATGGTTCAGGCCTATTTTTTTTTTTATCCATTTATAGTTATGACATTTACTTAGAGGCTTGCATGCTGTCATGGAAAGAGCTGACCTGTTTAAAACCTGGTTGGATCATTGACTGACTAAGTGACTGTGGAAAAGTCCTAACCTCACCTAAAAATAGGAATAATCGCAGAACTGTTGTGAGGACTAATGAACTCATGTATGGAAGTCCTTTTGCAAAGTGTAAACATTTTATAAATGTTAACTGCTATTTTACTGTAAATAGTACATGGGTTGTATTGGTGCAAAGTCTGGAAGATATTCAGCAAGTCACCTAAACTTTCCAGGGCTCAGTTTTCTCAGAGGTAATAAAATACCTTCTACACTGAGCTGTAGAATTATGGGAATTAAATGGCCTAGTAATATATGTAACACTCTTAAAATACCGCCTGACACTGAGCATTCAATATTTATAACTTAATTTCTGACTTTCCTTGCCAAGCTTGCTTACCAACTTCGTTTCTACGTTGTATTTTCTTCTTGTTTTATTTTTCTCATGTCTTGATCTCTTTGACCACGTCCAATAATATGATACTCCCTTTCTTTTTCATAGCTCTTTGTGTATCTCTGGTTTCCTGCCAGTCTTCTAGGCTGCGCATGTCAAATTATTTTTGTTGCTTCTTAAACATCTGCCCTCTGACCCACATTGTCATTTTTTGGCCGGCCTCCAATGTGTCAGCAGCCTCTTTACTGGTTGGTTCAGTTCTCTGGATGATAATAATGATAATTAGAAGAAAAAGACTACAAAGAAAAAGGGAAGGAAGGACCAAAAATTTTTTAAATTAATTTTTTACTTTAAAGATGTGGAGTCAATTCAGGGAGGACCAAAACTCTACCAGGGAAATACTTATTATCTGCTCCCTTTTAAGGAGTAACAGGGTTTAAACAGCAATGTCACCGAATAAAGACTCATGCTAAACACCAGCAGGACATGTTGTTCATTCTAGATAAGCCCTGATGAGCTGAGCCTAGACTAGTAGGATACTATGTATTTCCTCTAATGTCAGTTTATGAATGCCTTTGGATACCTTTGGTCACTTTCTAGTTAGAACTTCATAACAAAGATATCTCACCTTAATCAAATGAGAAATATGAAAACACAGATTTCAGAAATCATAAAAAGGAGAAAAGAAATAGGACTCATAAAAAAGAAATAGGACTTACTATATTTGGCTTCTTCCTCTGTAGACTAGACATTCAATAAAGTCCCTTTTAGGCCAGACGCAGCAGCTCACACCTGGAATCCTAGCACTTTGGGACGTAAAGGTCGGAGAATTGCTTGAGCCCAGGAGTTTGAGACCAGGCTGGAGAGCATAGCAAGACCTCACCTCTACAAAAAATTATATAAAAATTAGCAGAGTGTGGTGGTGCCTGCCTGTAGTCCCAGTTACACAAGAGGCTGAGGTGAGAGAATCGCTTGAGCCCAGGAGTCCAAGACTGTAGTGAGCTGTGATTGTGCCACTGCACTCATGCCTAGGCAACAGAGTGAGACTCCAACTCAAAAAATAAGTAAATAAACAAAAAATCCCTTTTATATTACTACTCTATGATTCTAAAATAAATTAAGAGATCATATTCACCATCCATTAGTTCACCCATTCAATAAACACTTATTGAGTGGCTATAGTATACAGGAACATAACTTATTCAGTAAGAGGACATCTCACAGGAGGATAGATAACTCACGCACACAGGTAGCTCAGCACAGGTTTCCTGGTCAACCTGACATTGAGCTAGATCTTAAAGAAAACATGGAAATTAGACAGTTGAAAGGAGAAGGAACATTCCAGGAAGAAGAAAGAACGTATGCAAAGACCCGAGAACAGCCAGCATATTCAGGGGTCTCATTAGAACTTATTTAGAAACATGCAGTGCAGACAATATGGCTGGAGTGGACACTTGTGAAGGCCAGAGCACCCTCTATTCTGAGTGCCTCATAGGTGGCTTACCATGTTAAGGAGTTTGAAAGTTGTCCAGCAAGCAACAGGGAACAGAGGTTTGTAAGTGGACAAGCAACATGATCGTGCTTGCACTTGAGACATGTTTGGGAATGTGGAAAAGAAATAAGAGGGAGGGTATAGAGGCAGGAAGATCACCTGGGCCAGAATTGGAATGGAAGACTGGGCTGCAGTTCCCGTGATCAGGTCGCTGAATGGCCAGCGACAAACACTGAGTGAGTTCCAGCTGTTCTTCCACAGGCTCTTAAGCAACAAGGAAATAAGGTTGGTGGAAAATAAATATCAGTTTCTTCTTTTTTTTTTTTGAGTTGGGGTCTCACTCTGTCACCCAGGCTGGAGTGCAGTGGCACACTCAAGGCTACCCCAGCCTCGAACCCCTGGGCTCAGGTGACCCTTCCACCTCAGCCTCATGAGTAGCTGGGACTACAGGCACGTACCACCACTCCAGACTCATTTATTCTATTTTTTGTAGAGATGAGGTCTTTCTATGCTGCCCAGGCTGATCTTGAACTCCTGGGTTCAAGCAATCCTCCCGCCTCAGCCTCCAAAGTGCTGAGATTACAGGAATGAACCACCACACCCAGCCAAACATCATAAGACAGAGAGAGAAAAATATTTGAGTAGATGAATGCAATCCCAAAGGAAGTGAGATGACAAGTCCCAACCTGCAACATGCTACCACTTGAAAGTGAACATCGGCAGAAGAGCAGAGGAAGGAGGTGAGAAAGAACAAGAGGAGGAAGAGGAACCCTAGAGGAAGAGAAGCCATGGAGTCTGGTGGGGAAAAACTTCAAAAAGCACCCTCCAGCAGGGCCCAAGAGCACGGAGGGCCGGGTCAAATGAAGCCTAAAGCGTGGTTCCTGGATTTTCTCTCAAGGAGGATGGTGAGCCAGGGAAGACCCTCCTCTTGAAAGACCTTAGCTGTGAAGGGAGTGAGAGAAGGCCATAGCTGGAGGAGACAGGGGAGGATGTTCTTTCTTTGCATTCAGATGAAAATTGCATCAGGCCGGCTTGGTGGTGGCTCAGCCTGTAATCCCAGCACTTTGGGAGGCTGAGACGAGTGGATTGCCTGAGCTCGTGGGTTTGAGACCAGCCCTGGCAACTTGGCGAGACCTCATCTCTACAATAAATAAAAAAATTAGCCAGGCATGGTAATGCACACCTGTAGTTCCGGCTACTTGGAAGGCTGAGGCGGAAGAATCACCAGAGTCCAGCAGGTCAACACTGGGGTGGCCATGAACGTGCCACTGCACTCCAGCCTGGGTAACAGAGTGGGACTCCAACTCAAAAAAAGAAATAGATTTACAATTCTTTTAAGGAGTACATCAGTTTTAGAAATCAAGAAATATGATGTGGTTCCATTACCTGAGACGAATATCCAGATGTGCATGCAGGTTTCCTATATTTAATTGTAAAATGAGGCCATGCCCATTCCATTTCTCCTCTCCCTGGCCTCCCCCACCCCTTCTTCTAAGCCAAGATTTGTATTCAGGGCTCCAAATGGAAGGGGATGCATCTCTTCCAAGCCTTTGTTCATTCTAACTCACGTGCTTTTTAGTTTTCAATTTACATGCAGAAATTGAGACAGAAAGAAGAAATCTCACTGAAGCCATTTGTGCATTCCTGTGGGAAGGACACCTCAGGAACCCGGTAGAACAATGGGATTCTAGAAAGCAAGACTGGAAGTCCAGGCTGAAGGAAAACTGTGCTGTGACTCAAAAGCAATGAGGAAACCCAGAGACAGAAAAAAAAAAAAAAAAAAGAAGGGAAGGAAATCCAATACAGCGCATTCATGTGTGTATCCCTGAAAGTCCAAGTTCTCTGCTTCTGAGCAGCCACCCTCCCCATCTATCTTTCTATCCGAACAGACAAGGTCCGACATTTTAGTATTGGGATCAGAAAGGGGAACTCTAGAAAAAAGGTATTTCCTTTACTCCTCTTCACCTCTCTTTATGTTAATTACTATAATCATTCATTCTTAAAAATTAGAACTACCCAGCAGCTTAAAAGTTGAATTGTTAGTTTTTTAAAATAAAAATTGTATACTGATTTTCTAAAAAGCTCTACTGGAACAGAAGTATTAAGCAAATAATCAAATTTCCTCCACCGTGTCATTGCCCTGGGACCCCTCCCAAGAGGTAATCATTGACAGTAGTTAATTGGGTGCCTTACCAGAAATCCCCTACACATGTGTGAGCAAAAATATGATTTCATTTGAGAGAAAGAGGGTGGTAGTTCTGATCATCTGGCCTCTACGCTGACACAGTCCTGGGCTTTTATTTCTAAATCTCTGAGTGGGTGAGCAAGCCTTTCTTTCTTTGTTTTCCAATGCTGTTAACTGAAATGAGCACACGGTTGGCATGTTGTAGTCGTGGTTTGGCTGTGACAAAGTCCTAAGAAGATTTCAGAAGAGCCAAGGGAGCTTCAACTCTGACCCTCCTCTTCCCCCTCCAAAAGCGAAGAGCAGCTTTGAAAAGCGAAGCCCCTGCTTGGGTTTGGCAGCAGGGTTCGACCACCCCAGCTCCTCTCTAGAAGCCTTGTCCTCTTCCTTGGACAGGAGCCCTGTCCTCTTCCCGGCTGGAGCCCCTCCTCCTTGGATAGGGGAGGGATCCAGTTAAACAGGAAGCCAAAATCCTCTTTTCTGAAGACAAGAAAGGGTATACAGGAGGTAGAAAACACCATGAACTAGAAAACAAATGAGGGAGAATCAGAGTTTCCGTGAACATAAGAAGAATCTTTTAAAATTCCCCGAATGATTGGCTTTTTGCACACGGATTCATTTTCAAGGAATTGCTCCCTGAGAGAGCTCCCTTTCATCACATCCAACAGGCGCTGCGCTGCTGAAAATGTGTGAGCCTATTTGAGCCCACTTCTGTTGACAAAAGATAACCCTCTTCTCTTTTCCAGCCTCAGCCTTTCCAGTCCTTGGTGACCTGAGCAAGCCAACAAGCAAAAGGAGAACTCAGACTCCTACTTTTTGGCATCAACCCAATTTTCCAATCCTCAAAATTCTCAGCCAGTTTCCCTCTCCTCATCATCACATTGTGCGACTTGAAAGACACAGTGGAAACAGCCATAAGAAAGAAAGAAAGAACACCCACCATGGAGTGAGTGAGAAGAAACCCTCTTAATAGGTTTCAAAAGAATAAGTCCTGAAGCAATCCTGAGTTTTAAAAGATTTACCAGAAATGTAGGCAGAACTCCAAGCCCAGGATGCTGGAAAAAATTAAGATATTTGGCACTGTAAGATAAAAGATAAAGAGAGGACAAGTTTCAAATGAATAATGAAATTCGTGTATGGCTTCCTGTTAACAAGAATCATGAAGCTCAGCCTTGTACTCTACTATTGGACTAATATGACGTAGGACTTGCCAAAATAATTCATATCATTTTGCTTCTAAAGTGATTTTATATACTTCTAACCATTAATAGCCAAATCCTGCACAAAGTAAGAGCCTTCCAGTAATTTTTTTAAAAAATCAAATATTTCTTGTAGCAGTATTGCTTGACCTGCCTTAAGTTCTGATGATATTTTCCAGAATATTGAAATCTATAGATTGACTGCACCACAGCTGTGTCCCTAGTAGTTATTCTCTCAAAAGTTATTACAAAAAAGTTATTACAAACTTACAAAGAGTATGTGCATAGCCAAACAAAACAACAAAAAAGCACTAGAAATTGAACGATGAAGAATCAGCCTGAAGATGTTTTGAGAAAAATCAGTGGTATATGAAGGGGGACCCAAAAAACCTGGAATTAATTTATTTTAAAAATTGTGCATTTATTCTTACAGGTTTAAACTTGTCTCCTTCAAAGTACTCTCTATGTGATGCAATCCATTTATCGAGATGCTTTTTCCACTGCTCAAAATGTTTTTTTAACTCGTCCATGTTGATGCCTTTTAGTGCTTCTGCTGTTTATTGTTTTGCCTCTTCCACATTGGCAAAACTTTTCCCTCTGAGGACTGGGGAGACAAAAAAAAATAAATGTTGCTCAAGGTGGGATCAGGTGAATAAGGAGAGTGGAGCATAGGGGTTATGCTGTTTTGGGTAAAAAAACCTGCTGAACACTCAGCACCATGTGGGCAGGTGTGCTTGTAAATCACCCATCATGAAATGGGCAAATGTGTTGAAAGAATCTCCAAAAAAAATTCACTCAAGCCAAACACAGCCTCTCCTAATAATACTAGCTCGTCCACGATGTGGACAGGTTTCTAAGAACACTTATCTATCAGGAGAAACCTGTACTGCAAGGGACTTACCCTCCAAAAGATAATTCCTTTTTTTTTTTCATTTCCCCTGGTGTTTCTTTATTCCAATGTGGGCTCTGGCAACATGAGGGCTTTTAATATAAGATCTGAATTTATTGACTTTTTCTTTAAAGGTTGCAAAGACAGATTCATTTTACAGATGTGTGTGACCGATACAGAAGTTTCAGTAAACGTCAAGTTGTATTGAAATGTGAACAGCTTGGCTACAAACAAAACTCATCTAACATTCAGGGTTTATTGACCTTTGTGGTGTTTAGAACTCTGGGAACAATAAAAAATATATAACAGGTTTTTTCTTTTTTTCTTTTCTTTCAACTAATTGGTGAATAGATTTTTCTGGAATAGAGATGCAGGGAGTTTGTCTGCAGAGTTCCTGTCAGAAACATGGGAAGTAGGTAGGATGCTGGAGAGTGCACAGGCATTGGGAGATAGGTGTCAGAACAGAGCGGTGCCACGGTACAGTGAATGTCATGGCCTCAGGTGTCAGATGGAGACTGGCAAAGCCTATCGTTGCTTATCCAACAGATTCCTCCCCACCTTTTTTTCAGATTTGGGCAGAGATCCTTTGATGTCAAGAAAGATAATGCCGGTGTCTAATTCAAGGAGAGATGTGATCTCATTCTTTCTGATGAGATATATAAGGGGCACTTCCCCCAAAAAAACCCTATATTTATCTTTTGGAGGGCAGCCCCCTTGTAGCACTGGCTTCCCCCGCTAGGTGAGTGTTCTAGGACCCTATTGGCATCCTTGTGCTAGTTAGTGTTGTTGTGAGAGGCTGCATTTGGCCTCCATGAATTTTTTTTGGATTCTTTCACAGTGTTTTCCCCTTTCATGATGGGTGATTTATGAGCACACCTCCCCACACTGCGCTGAGTGTTCAGCAGTTTGTTACCCAAAACTACATGACCCCCAAGCCCCACCCTCCCTATTCACTCAATTTTGTCCTAATGACTTTTTTGTTTGTCTGTTTCCCCAGATTAAAAAGTCCTCAAAGGGAAACGTTTTGCCAATGTGGAAGAGGTGAAACCAAAAAACAGTAGCAGCACTCACAGGCATCAAAATGGACGAGTTCAAAAACAGTTTTGGGCAGTGGAAAAAGCATCTCGATAGGTGTATTGCATCAAATGAAGAATACTTTGACGGTGACTGAAGTATAAACCTGTAAGAATACACAATTTTTCATAAATAAATTCCAGGGTTTTGGGGGCGTCTCCTGGTAAGGGGAAGTCAGGTGGGGGATTCTAATCTTGGTTAAAATCCAAAGATGTGTAAAGGAGAAGGTGTCCTTTTGCCTAGCTTTCCCTGGGCCAAGCGTCCCCCCACCAACACTCTTGGCCATTTCCAGCTTTTGCCTGCAATGAAGGCTGTGGTGTGGCAGCCTTCTTGCAGCTTTGAAAAGTTGAGTCCTCAGATAAGCGGCCAACCTGCTGTGGATGGTAGAGAAGAATGAAAGCATCCCAGGTCTTTGATGACCCTACTGAGAACGAGAACCAATGCAACCGCCTGTCTCTAGACTTCTTGTTGCATGAGAACAATAATTTCTATTTGTTTTATAATGTAACCCATCTCTTGTTGTTGGGTATTATAGTTGTTTTCAATATTCCACTATTATACATGACACTGGGACAAAAATACAGCCACATTTTTGCACGCATCCGTGATTATTTCCTCAGATGTGTTCTTTGGAATAAAATTGTTGTGTCATAATGGTTAACACAAAGCTAGGTTTCTAGCAATGCTAAGGATTTTGTTTTTTAGTCTTGAGACATGCCAAGTCCAGCACTCCTTCAGGACCACACTGCTTGAAGTTCTCACTGTCTGTAAGCTCTCCACCTGCTTCTCACTTGTGCTTCTCCAAGTCCTGGGATCATTTTCTGATCTCATTTCTCTAGACCTTTTGGCAGTATTTGACACCTTTTGCTACTTCCTCCTTAAAACATTCTCCTCCTGCTGTCTGAGATGTCCATCTAGCTGATACTGCATCTAACTGCATCCATCTGTCTCTTCTCTGTCCTCGTCTCTCCCTGACTGCTCGGGGCCAGTAGTGGGCCCTCTCTCTAGGTGAGCTTGTTCACTTTAATTACCACAGACACTAATTACCACATTTGTATCTCTCCCCCAAGCTTCTCCTGTGGGCTCCAGACTCATACATTCAACTGATAGCGATATCTCTGCTTGGATGTGTCTCAGGAATCTCAAATTTAACTTCTTCTAAAATGAACACTGACTCCCCTTGCTGTTCCTTGTTTTAGAAAATGTCACCACCATTTTCAGAGCTACTTTGGGAAAAAACCTGAGGATCATTCTTGGTGGCTCTCTATCCTTCCTTTCCCGGCAAGTCTATTTATTCTATTTCCAAAATGTTTCTTGATCCTTCTACTCTTCTCCCTCTACTCTATAAACCTCAGCCCCAGTTAGCCTCACCCAGCCCAGCCTAGATTGTCACCACAACTTCCCATCTGGCCACCCTGTTCATACTCTCAGTCCCTCTAATATGTTGTCCGCATAGCACCCAAAAGACTTTTTTTACATGTAAAATTTGATCAGGTTATTCCCCTGTGCAAAGCCCTTCATTGGGTTCCCGTAATTGATAAAAATAAATTCCAAAGTAGTTATCATAGAAATTATCACCAGAAGGCTCTGCATAACCTATCCCTGATCCATCTTTCCAACCTCATTCCTTACCCTTCTGCCTGCCTCTCGCTTTCCACATGAGTCTTCTTCCTGCTCCTGTACCATGAAATGCCTTGTCACTCTCAGGGCCTTTGCACATGCTGTCCCTCTTATTTGAATACTCTTCCCCCTTTCTCCCTCCCTTCTTCATTCACCTAGCAAGCTCCTTCTCGGTTTATATGCCACTCCTCAGAGAGGCCTTTCCTGATCACTCTAACAAAGTACTGTCCCCCTCTTTTCTCTGTGACTCTGCCTTGTTTGAGCTCTTCATAGCATTTATGGCAGTTTGTCGTTACATATATATTTATATTTGAGTTGAGGTCTTACTCTATTGCCCAGGCTAGACTGCAGGGGCACAATCATGGCTCACCACAGCCTTAACCTCCTGGACTCAAGTGATCCTTCTACCTCAACAGTGACTACAGGTGTGTGCCACCACACTTGGCTAATTTTTAATGTTTTTGTAGAGACACAGTCTCACTATGTTGCCCAGACTGGTCTTCAACTTCTGAGCTCAAGTGATCCTCCTGCCTCGGCCTCCCAAGGTGCTGGGATTACAGATGCAAGTCACTGCACCCAGCCATGTATTTGCTTTTTTATCAACTGTGCCTCACCTGTTAGACTCTAAGGTCCAAGGGAGTGGAGATGATGCCATTTTATTCACCAGCACAAGGGCTCCCATATAACAGGCTTTCAAGAAATAGTTGTTGAATAACAGATAAATGAATACTTTGCCCAGTTTAACTTTAATTGATGTGTTAATATTTTCTTATTGAAGTTCAAGAACTTCAATCACTCTTTATATATTAAGTATAAATGCTTTTCCTGTCTTTTACTATGTTTTGTTTATATTTTTTGTGCATATAGATGGTTTCACTTTTATGTTCTCAATTCCATCATTTTCTTCCTCTCAGATTCTATCTTCGGTGTCAAACTTAGGCTGGTATTTCCCTTTTAAGATTTCATAACGATTCACCCTCATTGTGTTCTGTCTGGTATTTTAATATTTTTATGTATTTACATCCTTATCTTAAACTCATATGGAATGTGTTCTGCTATATGACATGATGGGAGATTTAACTTATCCCAATAATAATTATTCAATATTCCTTTCATCTATGACTTATGTGAAGTGCCATATGTAATACACGCACACACATATACACATATACATATATTATGTGTTTATAAATATTTGGGTGAGGTCTTGCAATCTTTAGAATGCTCCCTTACTTGTCTATCTGTCCCTGCATCTGCAGTTCTTGATTTTATTATCTGGCAAGGATTTTCAAGGGTAATATTGACTAGATCCAAGTTTTCAAAATTTTTTGTCTATTCTTACTCATTTTTTTCTTTCCAGATAAACTTTTTTTTTAAAGGCCCAGTAGAATTCTAATTGGAATTGCATTTGATTTATAGTTTAATTTGGGAAAATTGAAATCTTAACATTATTAAGTCTTTCCTCCCAGGAACATGGTCCATCTTTCCATTTAAATCCTTTTTATTATGATTCTCAGCAAAAATGTATGGTTATTACATACAGATCCCACTTCTTTTTAGGTTAATGTGGTAGACATGCCAGTGCCTGGCTTACCAGTACCCTTGGCCTTCCCATCTACTCACCAGGGGTTGCTTACTGTACACACCTGCACTCCCATGAAGGATCTTTTCTGGAGCATACCTGGCCTCTTGGTAGGTAAGCCAGAAACCTTGAGTTTATGTCCCTAGAAATTGCCTTGAGCCAATGACAACAGGGAGTTAGGTGGGGTGGCTGTTAATTCTATGTGCCAATACGACTGGGACACAAGCTGCCCAGATTAAACATTATTTTTAGTTATGCCTGAGAGGTGTTTCCAGGCAAGACTAGCCTGTGAGTCAGTGGACCCAGTAAATCAGACTGCCCTTCCCAGGCATCATCCAGTTCTTTGAGAACCTGAGAGAACCAGTAGGTAGAGGAGGGGGGACTTTGAGCTCTCTACCTGACTGCTGAGCTGCAGCATCATTCTTTTGCCCTCAGCTGGGGCTTACACTATCAGCCCTCTTGTCCTCGGAACTATTCCACCAGCTTTCCTGAGTCTCCAGCTTGCAGACAGTAATCATGGGGTTCCTCAGCCTCCAAAATCTCATGAGCCAATTTCTTATAGTAAATATATATTTACCAGAAGTAAGGGCTCATTCTAAAGATTGCAAGAATACATCACAATATTTATAGGCATATTACTTATATATATAAAACATTTGATAGATATTATATATAATGTTTATATTGTATATCATATTACATAATTTTATATTTCATATATCTATCAATCCTGTTTTGCACACCCAGCTTCTTCTGCCTCCTGCTGGAATTCCTCTGCTGTGTACTCACAGTGTCTCCCAGAGGGCAACCATGGGGTGGCACTCTATGTGCCCCTAGGAGTACCAGCTTCGCTTAGTCATGCACTCTCTGTTGACTTCCTTCTCTTCCCATCTTCATTCCCAGACTGGAATCACTCTTCGATAAACAACCCTAACACTCTTCTTGTCTCAGGGTCTACCTCTAGGGAAACCCACACAAAGATGTGACCCCTCCTTATTTTTTATTGCTATTATAAATGGGACTTTCATATTTCTAGCTAGGTATATTATAAAGTTATTAATTTGGGGGGCAAAGATAAATCATATATGCATATAATAAATATTCACACACATTTTGGCATACAAAAATTAATACTGCTATATTGATTTCCAAGTATACTCTTGCATGCTGAAGATGCAAGATGTATTTGTATACATCTATACAGCTTTGTATATTTGTATACATGTATACAGATACGGCAGCTAGCGTTATAAACAAAACCCCTGTGTATCTAGTACATCGGGGGCGGTTTGAAGAGTTTTCAAAGGAGATTTTTGACTATGTACAACTTTCACCTGACTCATTGTTTTTAGAACCTAACCTCAAGATTGTTGGCATTTGGCTCCCATACTGAATCATTTATTATTTCTAATAGCATTTCAATGGATTTTCTTGGTCTTTCCAGGTAAACAACTAAGTAAACAGGAAATAATAAGAACTGTGTCTCTTTTTCCTCATTGATACATATGGGTTTCTGCTTTTTGCCTTATTGCATTTATTAGAATTTTCAGAACAATGTTATTAGTGGTGAATGGAATGTCCTTGTCTAATTCCAAATTTGAATAGAAATAGACTGTTTCTCTTTTTATTGAGAGAGAGAGAAGAAGAAAGAGTTTAGGAAACACATATAGCTTATCAAAAAGCAATTCAGTAAGATAAATGATGAATTGAAAACAGGATGGAATAAATCTTATTTTACCCCCATATGACATACTTTCTGATTATTCAATAAGCCATTCTTGGTAAATGTGATTGTATTGTTATAAAATGAATTTCATTTCTATCAGCTCATCAGTCAATTAGGTCTTTGTGAGATGTGCTCTGGTTGCCTTATTTCCATTGCACCTTTGATTCCAGGGGTCATATGATGAAGCAGTGCTTCCTCAATTGGTCTGGAGCTTTCAAAGGAGAGGGCAGCTGACATTGGTTTGTCAGCTGGAAAAGTTAAGCCTCTTATATGTAGCAAGATCTCTGTTTCCACACACACACGTGCCCCAGGTAGCTATTTTTGCTCTTATGAGGTTCTAACAGCCAGTCCCAAGTATCTTCACATTCATACAATATATATCTATATTTATATATTCATGTATAGATAAAGATATATGTACATATTTTCACATATGAGTTCATCTTGAACTCACAACGATACCCCAGTATCTACCCAATACATGCCTTCTTATGTTTAAGGTTGCCAGATATGTTTATACATGTACAAAATGTTCAACATTTGTGTAATCACAAAAGATTGGAAACATATGTGCATCCATAGGTGACTAGTTAAATAAATTGAGATACTTGCAATGAATAGTGCCTTAAAAAAATTGTTTTTGGATCTAATAGAAAGTCTTTATTTTCCCTTCATCTTCCACTTGAGTATAGCTGACCCAGAACCTGTTTCCACAAATCTGGGAAAATAAGGGTTAGTTGAAGAGTCAGGTAGACAAAGGGATTTTCAAAGTATATTCATTACGATAAAACTTTAACATTTTTTGAGGGATAAAAATTATATCTAGGTTATTATCTAAGTCAGATGTGGGTGAGAAAATTTTTTAAAGATTAAAAACTTGTATCTAGGATTTCTCAAGAAAAAAATGCCCTTAACACACTATCAACAGATGGCTGTAACTTAAAATGGGTGCTATCTGACATGCACGCTAGCAAAAAACATCTCTTGCCTTCCTAGTGTCTGGCTTGTTGAGGATACTGGGTTAAAGCACAAAACAAAACAAAATGCTGGCCAAATCAGTAAAGCAATAGCCTAGATGAACGAGAAGGATAAGTGACATGATCTTACATCTAGGTATTTTATGTCTATGTGAAATGTACACTGTATTTTGTATTCATGTGAAACGTGTATCCATCTATTGTTTCTGCAGAGCACTGCCCAATTGTCCAAGTGCTAAGGTGGCGTCCTGGCTAGAGACTCACTAAAGCCATTTCCTCTTCCTCCCGGGAACAGCACTACATTTCCCCACACCCATGTGTATGCGTGTGGCCATGTGATTAGTTCTGGCCAATCATAAATGAACAGGAAGGATGTATGTCACTCTTAGATCTGACCCCTAAAATCTGCCTTGCAATTCTCTCTTCTCTTGTGTCACAGTCTCATACACAGAGTATAGGAACATCCTGGTAAAGCGAGTCTAGGTGCCTGAACCACTTTGGGAACTGCTGCCCATCAATACCCAACTGGACTGTGACTTCAGAGAGGAGCAAATCTTTGTTATGTAAAGCCGCTGAGATTTAAGGATTGTTTGTTACAGCAGCTGGTTTTAGTTTACTAATTGGTTTAGTTGGTTAGGACAGCAAATTCTGTGAATTTCTGATTCAGGAAATAATACTTGGCTCATTCTGGGATAAGTTCCTGGTCATTTGACCGTAGATAGGCTGGGGTGTTACAGGGTCACTTCACATGGACATGGCTGCCAGGAGCTATTTGCCAGGGTCCTGGGAGCTATTTCCAGAAAAGAGGACTCCCTGTGAACCAGACAGCCATGAGAGAGTCTCCCACACGAAAAGTGGTAATAAGCAGGAAGAGTGTGAAGACTGACAGAACGTCTTATGCAGACTCACAGGGTAGGGGAAAGGGTTTTTAAAAAATCCATCTATCTTCCCATTCCTCAGAAGCTTCAAGACCTGTCGTAAATCCTGGCATTCTCTCTCAGAGACAATTAACTCTCCCTCGGGAAACATGGAATAAATGAAAGTTAAAAGATCATTCACGTTAGAAATAATGTTCAAACAGAATTGTGTTCCTTGCTGGGGGAATGTAAGTGTGGGACTCGCCTGTCATCCTCTCGCCAGGGAACAGGCTGGGGGAAGACATTCCTGCTAAATGAATAGTGACACGCAGTCACAAAACACTGAGTTTCACAGAGATTTGGGTGAACAATTGCATTTGTCATTTTAAAAATCTGGCCCAGTATCTCATCTCCCTTCCCTTTTGGGAGAGTCATATTGTCTGAATTGAGTAGGGCCAAGACCTCATGGTTTTCCACAGAAGCTGAAAGAAATCCCAACACCCCTCCCCCTCCTCTGCCTATCCCCCAACTCCTTTCCACCCCAGTGGGCCACTGGAGTATGCTCAGCCTGCTGGATGCTGCCACCCAGGAATTTGAATCTTCAGCATGTGAGTCAAGGCTGAAGAGATGACTCGGATTCTACATCTGGAGATGTTGCCCCTCGGTGGTGGCAGAAGTCTCAGCAGTGTTCAAACATGCCCCTAGGTGGTGAGTCCTGATTCTCTGCTTATTTTCTGATCCTGGTTCTTAGATCTTCCCACCGATTCTATGAGCCACCCAATATCCTGCTAACAAAGTCCTATTCTACGTAAATTAGCCATAGTGAGTTTTTGATGCTTGCAACCAAGAACTTCAACTGATACAATCATTTTTCTCCCTTCAGTTCATTTTTTTCCTTTGACAACCTGACAGATAGAATATTTGAATTCTTGAAAGTGGCGAGATAAATATTATAAAATCTTCATTCTAGAGCACTACACTAATTGGAAAGCGGAGACATTATTGCTTTTTTCTTTAAGACTACAAGAGGCCATGACCAAAAACATATTTGAATCACCGAGGGCATATTCTAGGAGCTCTACCTGATCAAATTAAAAAAAAAAAAAAAAGCCCCTGAGGGCCTCATAATGCAGCTCTCAAGTGTCTCCCCAGGGGTGTTGAGTCAGGCTCAGCTCACCCAAAGGAGGCCTGACCACCCCGTCCCTGCAAACAGGGGAGTTTGAAGACTCCTGGGCCAGTTATCTGTACCAGGGCAGGCATTTTATTGGCTCTTTCTCACAGGAGGGGTCTCAAGTACCATCACTGCACTGAGCAGAGCCCAGAAAGAGAAAACAGTAAGGGGTCAAGAAGGGGCCAGAGTGGGAGGTACAGCTAGTGAGTATGCAAAAAAAAAAAGAATCCTTGCCAAAAAAAAAAAAAAGAATGCTTGCAAGAGGTCTGTTAGAAGATAACGATGAAATTAAAAGGGTTTCCATCTAGACTCTAAGTCCCACGTCCAGACACTTGGACCTCATCCAGGCCCCACTGAAGAGCTGGGCAAAGAATGAAAGAAGACCTTCTTTCATCAGCACAACCTCTCCCACCCTTCCTGTGGTCTCTTCCTCCCCAGTGGGCTTGGCTTGCCCAGTCCTGACCCACAGAGAGCACCTGGCAGAGATCCTGTGCTCTTGGGCTCTGTGAGACCCAGTCTTGTCAGCCCACTCTCCACCTCCTTAAAAAGGAAGGGAGCCAGAGAGCCACACGCCAAGAGGGTTCTGCTATGGTCAGCCAGGAGGAGCCACTGTCCAGTGTGGATGGAATGTAATAAGAGAGGCATAGTGGAAGCATGGTGCCAGAATCCTAGTTCATCTCTGCCCTCCAAAAGCTGGCAGACCAGCCTTCCTTTTCCAAGTACGGGCTGGGGTGTTCTGACCATGAGGTTTTTCCATGTCCATCTCCTGCTGATTCATATCAAGCTGTGGACCCAGTGTGCCCAAAATCTATATTAGCTGTGCTCTAAAGGTCATGGATTTTAAAATATGTAGCTCTTTATAGAAGGACTTGATGATGCGAGGTGTCATTGAAAGGGGTAAACAGTGAACTCACTATACCAAGCTCAGAGAGGCCAGCCCCAGGGCGTTTACCTCAGGTCTCCCACTCTTAGAGGGACATTTTTGAAGAATCATTCTTGCAAATCCCAGAAGACCCATCAGAAATTAGGAGGGTGGTTGTGGTGGATGAGAGCAGAAGGCCTCCTTCTGGTCCTGCTCTTGGTTCTGGACCCCACTCCGGGCAATGCTCCTTCAAAAGGGAGGGGGGAAAAGCAGAGAGGTGGAGAAGGAAGAGAAAAAGGAATTAAAGTAGCAAAGAAAGGAACAGGAGTACATTAGTTTTTATTGTTTTTTCTAATAATTTAATAAATGCCCAGTGGAAAAAAGTTGAAATTAAGAGAAAGATAAAAAGTAAAGATGACCTATAATCTGATAACATGAAGAAAAACTCTGTTAAAATGTTTGTGTTTGTACTTGCATATTTTTATTTCTATGAACATTTACATATATAAGTTTTAAAATAATGGAAGTATGTGTGTGAGTACATACACACATATGTAAACATACATATATATACACAGACACATATAATATAAATTTTGATTTTTTTCTCTTAATTTGTCATGAAAAATTCATACAAATGAATAAATGGCATAATCACCATTTTCTTGTTTATATAGTGCTCTATTATAAATATAACAAAATGTACACACCAAATCTCTTATTAATGGAATTTTCCCACTATTTCACTATTATAAACAATATTTCAATTACTGTCATTAAAGGTCTATTCTTTTCCAGAAATAAAACTGCTGAATCAAAGATATGTACTTTATTTATTTTTTCTCTTTTTTTCTGAAAGCGGAAGGGAGGAAGGAAGAGGGAGAGAGAGAGAGAAAGAGGAATGTAGAGGGAGGGAGAGCGTGTGAGGGAGGGAGGAGAAGAGAAAGAGACAGAGAGAGAGAAAGAGAGAGAGACACGCATGCACTTTATTTTTATATATTTATTTATTTTAAAGATGTGGGGTATAATTCAGTATTAGGTATACAGGTTGTCAGCATACAGGTAAAGTTTGAGCCTCCTCTGGTCCCCACTTTGCCTGGTTTGAGATCAGATACCTTTATTGATGTTGTGCCCCTCCCCAGCCCCCACCATGGCAATATCCCTCTACAGCCAATCCCTTTCTGTAGTATTATAGTAAACGTTCAGGGTCCACTCATGAGTGAGAACATGTGGTACTCAGTTCTTTGTTTCTGTGATAGATCACTGAGTATGATAGACTCTAAATCCATCCACATTGCTGCAAAGTCCACGCATGTACTTTAAAAGGCTGTTCACAAATGCTATTAAATTGCATTCCAGAAAAGTTGTACCAATTAACAATCCCACTATAGGGTATGGGTATTCATTTTCCTGTATCCTTTTATGTGTTAGGGCAATTAGTAGCTGAAACAAGCTGCACCTTTGCATTGCTTTGTTAGAAGTCACCATGACCGTGACCGTGACCATGACCTCCTTTCACATCCACTGGTCATTTGGGGATGTGTCTCCTTTGCATACATTGTTCACTTGGAGTATTCACCTTTATTTTCTTACTGATTATGAAATCTCATATCAAGGGTTTGTACTCTTGCCATATATATTGCTATTGAGTTGCCATTTAAGAGAAGATTAAAAACAACACGAGATAATAAAAGAAGAAAACATTTTAGCTAACAGCATTAAAAATAAGACAAAAGTTACCTTAAAAGCAAGACATGAGACAAAGATTCAGATGAAACAAATTATAGACAGAATAGAAAGAGGAAACTTTAAGGTAAAAAAGTAAAAAAATTAAAATAACCAATAACAATCAAATCAAAGAGAAATTCTAGAGCAATGTATACATTCAAATGTGTATAATAGAAGCAGCCCATAAGAAAACAAGAAAACCACACTGGGGGCTGTGGTGTGCAATGTGATTTAGCTTGGGTCAGCCAGGAGCAACGTCATAGTCCTTAGCCAGGCTCTTAATGGAGACCTGCAGAGTAGATCCAAATGGAGAAGCCATCTGCATCCCTTGCAGGACTCCACACACTTGTTCAGACCTTCAGTAAATCCTCCTCAGGAGGCCGAACACACTGAAAGCCACATTTAAGAAGGACAGCAGATGGAAAAGGCAGTACCAAAAAAATTGCAAAAAAACAGGGTGACGCCTTAATGGGAACAGGTTAACTGGCATGTTAATCATTTGTCTCTTCTCTCCATTCACTAATCAGATCAAGAAACTATTAGAGTTGCAGACGCTAAAAAGTGGCTCCTCTGGAAGAAACAACAACAATAGAGATGATGTACCCTGCTACTCCAGATGCAGAGTTTGACAGTGTTTGAATTAAATATGGAATCCAAGGAGCGCTATATCACAGAGAGAGGCTTTTCTAAGCACATATGACAATTTATATTTTAAAAGGAGGAAGGAAAACATAACTGCTTCAGGGTTCATTTAGTCTTCCAGAAATAATTTGAGATCAGCTTTACTATGTTCCCCATCTTGTGTGTAAGGCTATTAAGCTTCAGGAAAAGTAACTTGCCTTATCCAGGTGCTCCCAACGGTACACTGTGGAGCTGGAATCAGAAACAACTCCAGACCAGAACAGTCCACCAGAGATAGCACGCAAGTCACATACGTTATTTTAAATTCTCTAGTAGACACATTTAAATAGTAAGAGACAGAGGAAATTCACTTTAATAATATATTTTGGGCCAGGTACAGTGGCTCATGCCTATAATCTGAGCACTTTGGGAGGCCAAGGCTGGAGGATCGCTTGAGCTCAGGAGCTCGAGGCCATCCTGGGCAACATAGTGAGACCTCCTCTCTACAAAAAATAAAAAATAGCTGGGTGTGCTGGCACACACCTGTAGTCCCAGCTACTCGGGAGGCTGAGATGGGAGGATTTCTTGAGTTCAGGAAGTTGAGGCTGCAATGAGCTGAGATCAGGATAGTACCATTGCACTCCAGCCTGGGCAACAGAGGGAGACCTTGCGTCCCCCCCCCAAAAAAGTACATATATTTCCTTATCATAATGCATCTAGACTATTATCATTTTAACAAAAATTAGATATTTTACATTCCTTTTTTCATGCTGTCTCCAAAATATAATACATCTTTTATATTTATAGCACGTCTCTATCTGCACTAGTCAAGTGCTGAAGTACATTTCAAGTGCTTCATCACCACATGTGACTAGCGGCCACCACATTGGACAGCTCAACTCTAGATCAGTGGTTCTTGAGGCGTGGTCCCCAGACCAGCAGCATCAGCAATACCTGAGAGCTTGTTAGAAGTGCGAATTCTTGGGCTCCATCCCAAACAAATCCCTTCGGTTAATTGGGATAAGGGTGAGAATCATTGTTCTAGACCCCAGTGGTCCCCAACCTTTCTGGCATCAGGGATCCATTTCATAGAAGACAATTTTCCCATGGGCGGTGGTGGGGATGTGGGGGAAGGATCATCAGACGCTGGATTCTCATAAGGAGTGCCCAGCCTAGATCTCTCACCTGTGCAGTTCCCTATAGGTTTTGCGTTCCTATGAGAATCTAATGCTGCTGCTGATCTGTAGAAGAGGGAGCTCCGCTTGCCGCCATTCAACTCCTGCAGTTCCTGACAGACCACAGACCGGTTCGTGTCTGCGGCTGGGGAGTTAGGGACCTCTGCTCTAGACAACTTCCTCTCCATCCAACCTGAATAAACCCAGACAGCCATGGCAGGCCAGCACTGAGGAAGAAGAGCTCCTGCTCTTGAGATAAACCAGCTTGGCTAATGGAGCTGGCATTCTCTTGTATGGAAACAACCTAGTTGTAGCTAAGGCTCCATTTCTTGGGACTATGGAATTACCAGACACAATTGAAACATTGTTTAATTTGAGGGGGAAAAAAAGAAGAAGAAGAAAAAAAACAGTAACCATCCTCTACTATCACCTTGAGTTAGTTACTTCCCTTTTTCTCAGTTTTCTCATCTATAAAATGGGGATCATTTAATAAATGTTAGAAACTTTCAGAAAAGTACTGTGTGCCAAAAGAAAAAAGTCAGCAAAAGTGACTGATTTTTTTAAACTGCAGTACAAAAAAAAAAAAAAAATAGTGGGCAAGAAAGGTGATAGTATAGATTTTGAGCCTAGAAGCAGAAGCTGATTCACTTATCTTTCATAGAACATTAGATTTGCTGAGGGGGGAAAGGTAGAGCTCTTGCCAAAATCATTAAGGAGAATGATTCTGAGCATGCCTTAAAGCAGAACTTCCAGTAAACAGGGAATTACCTATAAAGGAAATCAGGAAGCCAAAGTGTTTCTTTTTATGAAGTTACATCCTGCGATAGAAAAGCTGGATAGGAAATAAAGACTGATGCACTCCCAACTGTATACGAAAACGGCCATTATTTCATCAAGGAAAATCTGAGTAAAGGCGCAAATCAGATTCGGTGAAGGGGGAAAAAATGAGCAGTCTGAATATTATGAGAAACCAAAGACAACCCATGGCTATAATTAAACATGATGGGGGGACGGTGTACAATCAAATCTCTACTCTGTGATTTCGGATTCCTTAGTGTCCCCTTCCCCGCGCCCTGCCCCCATTTCAGTAATACTTTCTCCAGACTTATGCTCGAAAAGAAAATGGTATATCTAATAAATCCATGAAAACCGGAGACTGATAAAATAATCCGAATCTCTTTTCCTTCTTATTGTTATTTGTTTTGCGTTACCGGGGTTCTGTTACCCTTTCCAGGTTTCTGTGAGAGGATACTACTTTGGTCTGCACCCTTTTCAGTTTGATCAAAGAAAACACTGCTACCACCACCCTAACAAATTTCCACTTTATCCTCTCAACCTCAAATGAAAAGACACCCGGAAGGCAAAATAGCCCCGTCTCCAGGCGGGTTCCCAGGGTTCCGGGCGATTGGCAGGTGCCAATCTGCAGTAGCAGCTGCAACCTCCCGCAAAGCACACACTGCGGCTCACGCCGC
>NW_007247765.1:783199-819539 GCF_000164805.1 Carlito syrichta | reverse complement strand
CTCGTCCTGCCGTCACCCACCCACCCACCCTTCCCCTTTCCCCCGCGCCGGAGCCTCCCTCCTCTTCCTCGGCCTCCACCCCTCCTGCTCCCTCGAGCTGCTTTCTCTTTCCTTCCCCTCGCCCTCGTTAGATTTCCTCCCTACTTCCCACGATGGCTGTTGTTGTTCGGTCTCCTCCCCTCCCTTATCTCTGCGGCCACGGGCGGAGGGGACCGGGCCAGAAAGAGGCCACCGGGCTTCGGCCCGGGCGGAGATTTGCTGGGACCCACCGGGAAGAGGGATAATACAGTCACCCCTCGCCCCTCCTCCCCCCAATAAATCACACAGACTCTCCGGGTGTGTGTGTGTGTGTGTGTGTGTGTGTGTGTGTGTGTGTGTGTGTGTGACACAAAGAGCCCTTTCAGTGCATAGAGAGGAGACACAAAGTATCCAAGGATGGGCACGATGCTTCTGGTGTCTCTTCCCCGGGGCTTCCTTTTCGTTCCCATGAAGCCGTTGGTCTCTCTGAGTCTTCCCTGCCACATTTATCAAAAAATAAAAGCCCCCCCAGATGCCAGGTGGCAGGTGCCGGCATTTTGCTGTGTTCACAGACCGTAGTGTTGACTGGCAGCTGCAGTATTTCTTAGATTGAAGGGGACAACTATTCCAGCAGTCTGAAGAGTTGCTTTACTTCTAAGGTGGCCTTCCCACCCCCCGTTGTTCCTTGGCTCCCTTTGGGGCTAGGTACTAAGAGCTGGGGCAGAGTAGCAGGTGTGAAGTCTGGAGAATTTGGTCTAAATCAGAATTAAATTGGTGTTTGATAAGAGGGAGAAGAGGCAGCCTGGCTTGCTTCTTCTCTCAAGTCTGAGAGGCCGCTGTGCCATGAAGTCTTCTGAAATGAAATCCTGTCTGCTCAGTGATGTTGTTTTACCTTTTATTTAAATTCATACCTGAGGACATCGTAAAACAGTCTTGGTTGGCACTTGGAAGACCATTGGAGACTGTCTTGCCTGCTTCAAGGCAGCCCTTGACACCCACATCCTTCCTCTCACCGCCCCAGCAAGTGCAATACTTTCCACTCTCTGCGTCTCCGTTCCGTCCCTGCCCCATAGGTACCCTGCTTTCAGATGAAGGGACTCACAGACTTCTGGAGGAAGTGGTTTAACTATCTGAGACTTTGGGGCGCTTAGCCAACCTTTTGACTGAACTCTAAACCATCTGATGTTCCTCTCAAAGAGGAAATGTTCCTGTAAATCTGGGGCTTAATGCCTAAACCAGTGACTATTCCAGGCTTAATCACGTCACAATTTAGGTTGAACCATTGGATGCCTAAGAGCATGGCTCCTCCACTGTTATAAGTGACAGAACTGCCTCAAGTTTATCTTCAAGAATTTTATTAGAAAAGAGTTGCTGTGATTCTTTAAACAGTTACTTCTGCACTTTATAAGACATTCATGGTGGAACTTTTTACATTAACAAAAGCAATCAGGTCAATGAGCTTGCTGTAAAAACAAAGCGTTGTTTGTTTGATTCCAGACCCAGGGAGCGAAGTCAGTGCACATAAGCCCACGCCCTGTTGACCAGGCTAAAGACTTAATGATAAGTAAGTTTGAATGTGAGCAAATGCTCACGCTGCTCTCTCCTGGGTCTGGAATCTCTTATTTACCTGTTGGTGCCCAGCTCACATGTCATCTCCTGTGAAGTCTTCTCCATCTTCTCCTTTCCACACATATCACTATAGCACCAGTTTTGTTTTTGGACGTCAGCAGCAGGCTGAAGTTTATGTTTGGCATGTGTCTATTTCCATCATTAGTTGGTCAGCACGTTGGCAAAAGGAACTCCATCTTATTTATGTTGTTTCCTACCAAGTTTTAACTTAATAGGTACTCAATGTTTTATTTAGCAATCAACAAATGTGAGTTACCTCCTTGGTGTGTGCTCAACATTTGTATCAATAAGGCTCAAGTTAGCAGCTGTAACAAATAGGCCTGCAGGCGTATCATTGCTCCAAATCAGTAGATGTGTATTCTTTCCCATGGAATCGTCCAAAATGGGTGTGTCTGGTCCGTGGGTGTGTCTGGTCCGTGGCTTTCTTCTATGCAGTGATTCTGGGTGCCACGCCCCTATTTTCAACTCTGCCATCCCATCTCTTTCATTTGTACCCTGTTTTGGCTAACAGAAGGGATAAAGAAACCTGTGGAGGATGCATCCACTTGAGACATGCCTTGGCCTGGAAATGACACCCATCACTTCCCTCACATTCTTGATGTAAGGGCTAGTTGTATGGCCACATTTAATTACAAAGGAGCCTGGGAAATGTAGTACAGTCATATGCCCAGAAAAAAGGCAAGACGAAGATATTTTCGGTGAATGGCTTTGCCAAACACTGTCACTTAACAAGGCACATTTTCCGCCCTCATGAAGCTTGTCAGCTAATGGGAATTAAGTAGAACTCTAGAGCTAACGTCCATCATTGCTTTTCTTTTTTTGATTTTATAAGTTGAGATCTTCTCATCTTAAGGATGTTTCAAAAACCTTGCTTTTTATCATGTTTCATAGGGCCCAGTCCCACTCAATAATCCCTTGTAATACAGTCATCTGATGCTGCCTGTGTTGACTTTGATGTGGTTCTTTTATTCCAGAAGCACCTTTGTTGGCCTAGTTTTTTATCTGCTGATTCTACAGCTCCCAAAACTGCTAGGAGGGTCCTCTTAATCTGGAGGAAATTAAGCAGCCTCTGAGAGGCAGAACACCATGCAGCTTCACAAAGGAAAGCCTAAGGCTCAGCAGACCAGCCCTCAGTCCCACCTAGGTCACTTCTGTCACTGGCAGCCTTGAGTCCTGCATGTTCCCTGGAGGATCAGTAAGCTTCCAACTCTCCTGGATCCTAAGAGCTGCTGGTGCTCAGGGCCATCTTGTTCTCCAAAGCCCTCCAAATCATTGGAGCGATTCTGTCCATATCAGTCATCATAATAATACACTTTTTTTTTTCTGTAAGTACTTATATATTCATCTGTGTTGCAAATAGCCTAGCATATTACTCTTTGCAAGTACTATGGAGATGGGGTCCTGGAAATGAATGCTTGTCTGTCTTCACAGTCTACCAGCGGAGATAGAAATAATACACAATAGCTAACATTAATTGAGCATTTACTATGTGCCCAGCACTGTTTGAGCTCTAATCTTAACAATAATGATGTTAAATGGTTTCACTTATGATCCTCATTTTACGGATGAGAAATTGAAGCAAGGTTAAATAACTTACTGAGTTACTAACTCAAGATCATATAGCTACTAAGTGGAAGAGTCAGGATTCAGGCCCAGTTAGTTTGATTCCAAAGCCCTTGTCCTTAGCCACTAGGCAATATTTGAAATGCTGCATATGGATACACTGATGGCATTGAAATATGTTATGTGCCATAAGGGGGGTGGCTAATGCTTTGAAAATTGGGACTTCTAGTTGATGGGAGATACAATTTTATATCTAAATAAAAAATAAAATATTCATCTCTCCTTCCATTTCTTCCATTCAGATCCTCATCTATTACTTATCTGGGAAATAAAAAAATAAAATTTTAAAATGGTAAGGCAAAGCGCGTTGACACTAGAAATAACTTTACTTTGTGTGATTATTTTAAGCTGGGTCCTTGGGTAGTGCGGTTAGGCCTGTGTGAGTTTGTGAATTGCCTACATACTTGTTCATTGCATCTACCACTTGCCAGTCGTTGAACTAGATGCTTCCCGGGCAAAAGCGTGTGACCCTGACCCAGGGAGCTGACGTGCTGGTTGGAGCAGTGAGGATGTCTCTGACCACTGTTACGAATGCTGGGTTCTGGAAGCACACAGGATGCCAGTGAGTATGAGGGGGCAGGAGACTGCAGAGGGTGGGAGAGGGCATGGTGGACAGAGCAGGCTGGAGGACGAGGTGAATGTGAGATGAGCAGGGATGGGAAACCCACCACCTCAGAAAGAGCAGCCCAGAGGGCAAGTGCACAGGCCTCATGGGAGCTGCAGTTGATTCCGGGTTGGCTGGGGTGGGAGAGAGAGGACCAGGGAAGAGGATGGGGCTGCAGGAGAGATGAGGTTTTGTGAGCACTTCATCCTGAGTGCCACTTAGGAGGTGCAAGGGAGGTGTGACTTTGATGTGATTGTACTTTATCTCCTGGCCACAATGCGGGCCTTTGCCCAGAGGCCTGCAAGACTATGGAGGGAGGGAGGTTATGGACACTCAGATGAGTAATAGGTGGGAGTCCAAATGGGAGGAACAGTGGTAAGGGTGGGGAGAAATTGATGGTGAGACAGGGTGAGGCAGGATGTGGGAGTGGCAGAGGAGAGCGTCTCTGGGAACTCAGGCAGAGAGTGACGGAGACCGGCAGTGCCTAAGAAGAGCAGGGGCAGGGGTGCAAATCAGGGATGTCATCAGGGGCACTTGAGACAACCAGGTGGCACATCGCTAGGCAGGTGAGGAGGGAGATCTGGAGTGGGCAAAGAGGACCAGGCCTTGAATAGAAAGGTGTCGGCAACAAATCACAGAACACTTGACATGCGTATGGGTCAGGGAGCCCAGGTAGAGTGTGCAGAGGAGGAAGGGTGGATGAGCTGAGGCCTCCTGGGGCCAAGAAGGAGGAGAGGTCCGTGGGGAGAGGCACCCACAGAGTGTGGAGGGGCCTCCACGTTCCACGGGATGAAGAATGGAAAGTGCAGTTGGAGCTGGGTGAGGGAACCTAAGAATCTGCCTTCCCCAGACCAGGGTAGACCCCTGTCAAAACCTGCAAAGCGTAGAGCCGAGAGGGGCCCCTTTGCAGAGGCCTTCAAGGATAGGCTGTAGAACCTAGCGTCTTAGAGATCATATGGGCCAGTGGGTTCATGTTACTTGGAGGAAAAATGAAATCCAGAGAGATGAATGATTCGTCCAGGGAGGCAAAGTCTCAGCCCCAGTGGGGGGATGTGGTTAAGAGTATGTGGCTGGGGTAAGACCTGGGCTTGAGCCCCCTCCAGCTGTGTGAGCTGGGCCAAATTACTTGATCTCTCTGGTCTCCCTTTCTTCATCTTTAAAATGGGACAGTAGTTCCTACCTCAAAGCATTGATGTGAAGTTTCCATGAGTTAATGCCTGTAAATCACTCACACAGTGTCCCACACACAAGAAGAGCTGTGTGTTTGCTCCTGTTGCTAATATGCATGTATATATCTATGCACACATACATACATACATGACATGCGTCTTTTAATGAAGGAAGGATGAAAATGTATTGTGTGCATATAAGGGAATTTTGAATATTTTAAAAAGAGATTTGCATGATTGTCACTTCTGGATCAAGAATTTTTAGAAAAAATGAGAAATACTTTTGTATGGTATGATTGAAAACAGCATTTTTAGCAAGAAATGCAGAGCCTTTATTATTTTTGAGACTAGAAAACATGAAAGCACTCTGAAGTTAGCCCTGTGAAAGAGTTTCTTTGTTTTAGTCAGATAACCAGCATTTTAACCTATTTACAATGTAAATCCCTTGAGTTTGTCTTCAGAATGTCATCATGACTTTCTAAAGGTATAATAAACTACAGAGTAAGAAAATACCATGGGTTATGACTTTCCTGCCCTTGGTTCCTATGAAAAAAGGGTGATTTGTGTTATTTAGAGGAATATAGTAATTTTTTAAATGTTCCTAGTTGAGCAAATCTAATTTTTAGCTACTAAACACATAAGTAGCCTGAACAGTATTATCCAAATGGACTTGGGTGACATGTAGTATAGACAATTTAGGAATAAGTGACACTCTGGACTTGATTAGAACGCGGTAATCCTAGAAGGATATAAATTGAGCTGGATTTATGGTCTAATAAAAATGTGGGAGGAAGAGAGCATACTTACTGACTCATGAAACTTTAACAATGTTTGTGAGACTCGGAGTTGTCGTAATATTTGGATGAGAGCGCGTCCCCATCCGTCCCAACCTGCTTCCAGAATGGCCTGCTTTGCGCCTCACTCTGGAGGTGAAGGCCCACTGGGGCCTCTCCTTGGGTATTCTTAGCACGCGAAGATCATCATCATAAACCCATGACCGGGAGCTGCACCTGCTTGGTGTGGGCAATTATGAACCTATTAACATACCATATGTATACATGGCTTGGGCAAATATGCTCCTATTAACTGTAACTTTTAGGGAGAAAGATATTTAGTAGTATGGGAAAGTCTGAGCCTATTGCTTGTTTCTGTTCAGAAAGCCTTTTTTTTCCCCATCTCTCTGTCACCCAGGCTGGAGTGCAGTGGCATGATCATGGCTACTGCAGCCTCGACCTACTAGGCTCAGGTGATCATTCTGCCTCAGCCTCCCAAATAGCTGGGATTATAGGCACGCACCACCATGCCTGGCTACATTTTTTTATTTATTGTAGAAACAAGGTCTTGCCATGTTGTCCAGGCTGGTCTCCAATTCCTGGACTCAGCCAATCCTCTGGCCTCGGCCTCCCAAAGTGCCAGGATTATAGGCGTGAGCCAATGGGCCTGGTCTCAGAAAGCTTTCTTTGAGAGTTGCTTGTTTCTGGCCTTGTATTCTCCATTCTCTGATAGTGTAAAAAAGCACACAGCACACCACAGCTACTCAACCCTCCCTGAATACATCATACGAATACCATTTTCTTAAACCCAAACTTCGGTGCTAAGTGCTTACATGCAATAATTTACTTAATCATAACAATTCTGTGAGGTAGGTATCAATATCCCCATTCGTCAGATAGGAAGATTGAGACCCAAAAAGGTAAAATAACTTGCCCGTCATCACACAGCCAAGTACTAGTCAAGCCAGGCCATGCACCTGCTGCTCACTCCTGCTTGTGCCCAGAGCTGTGGTTCCTCATCCCCTGCCTCCTTGCCGTTACTTTGCAGGTTTATGTGTCCCGTGGGGGTGCATTCCCCCTGTGGAAAGGGCTCCACTGCAGACTGAGCCCCTGGAGCCCTCCTCTCTTCTGCCTCTGGCTCGCACTATCACTTGGTCACCACTTTGTCTTCATTGTTCTCATCATGACCTGATGGTGTGGAGGGGGGTCAGCCAGGAGAGTGGGTGGGTGTTGGCCTTTGTCACTGACAGGTGAGCTCTTTGAAAGTCAAGGACTCTATCTTATTTGTGAAGTTTTGCCAGGGAAATGCCCAGCACTATTCTGTGAGGTGCTACCCTTATTATACCTGTTGAAAAGATGGAAAGACCGAGGCACAGAAGTTAGTTGGCATCACACAGCTCGTAAGCTGCAGATCTGAACCAGCAGTCTGGCTCTGGTATCTACGCTCTTCACATGAAATCTGTGCCATGTCTCGAACGGAGTTGTAACCAGGGATGGTAGAGATGATGAGGCCCAGCAGCTCCCAGCCCAGTATCTCACGTCCCTGCCCAAGAAACAGTACTCTCCCGTCTCCCACCCACCCTGGCAGAATGACAGAGACTGTATCGAACCAGATCCCATCTCATGATGAGAAAAGGGCAAGAATATCCTGAGGATCGTCCAGAATGCCCGTTTCTGGGCCTCCTTCTGACTCTGTAGGCATGGGGCCGGCAGGGTTGAATGCTTTGAGACTTTTCTGTGTGTGGTACCAGTAGTGAGGAGGGCGTGGTCTTGAGACAGCTCTGAAGATAGGGCCTAAGTGAGCACGGGGAGTCCCAGCTGTCCCCCAGGAACAGCGGCAGGGCAGATGGAGAAGTGGTGGAACCATCCACAGCTAATGGAGAGAGAGCCCACGCCCAGGGGAGCCTGGGCCATCCATCCATCCCGGGAAGACCTCTCAACTAGTTAAAGATGAAAGATTCCTAGGTACCTGGGCCTTGTGAATATGCTGGTGGGATTTTGTCTGATGAATTCAAACACTTTCATTTTCTTCAGATCTGCCATCTTTGAGGCACCCAAAAATAGTAGGCTTTTCATGGAGTTGTGTAAGGATTCCATCTGCTTTATATTGAAAAGGAGGGCTTTAATGGAAAATTAAAACCGAGCCAGCTCTCCTTTCCCACAACAAAGCTCAGGGCAGCCTTCCCAATCCTTTCTCCTTTTAATCCCCAGAAAAAGTTACCGAATCTGTATTTCTGTGAAATCTTGCCCGATGTAAATTCTACTGAAAAGGCAAATAAACACCAAGTTCCTTCATTTCCACACAAATGTTGTGTCTATTTAGAAGCAATGACAATGTGAAATATTGTCACTGGCAAAATTTGATTTTTGCTTTAATCTTACTTTAATTTTTTTCTAGGTGTTGTGGGATGTGCTGCTTACAGCTAGGCACATGCACACACCCAAGGAATTTGCAAAAGTGCTGATTTTTGTTAATGTTGCTCTCTGAGCTTGGAGTATATCACTTTTTATTGTTTAGTTCATATTCTAACCTGGAAACACAAACGTGGTTTGCAGATATAAAAGTCAGGAGCTGGACTGTCCATGAACTCTGACTTTCTTCACCTTTTGTCATCTTCTCCTCCTTGCAAATGCCCATCTTTGGCTGTTCTCTGGGCACCCCTTTGCCCGATCCGTGTTCTCTGGATGTACTGTACCTTCCAGGCCCCCTGTGGTTTGCGATGGCACTTGCTTTGTGCCCAGACTCCCTAGGCTGAATGAGGGGATGTTGACCCATGTCACAGGGGGTGTGCCGGGGAATGTGGAGACTGGTTCCTGGCACTGACCCTTTACTGCAGCCCTGGCCTTCAGAGTCTTCCATGGCGTCCACATCCTTCCTCAGTCACCCTGGCTCACCGCCTTATCACAACACTATCACTTGATCAGCCAGAAGCCCATCACTATCTGCTTAACACGGTGTGTGGGTCTGGCCTTAGTCTCCTTCCCAAGAATCCCTCATTTCTTCCTTTTCCCTAGGATTGTATCCCTTTGCCAAGGCCCAGCTGGAATCCTAGCTCCAAAAAGGTTCTCCCAGTCTCTTCTCACGTTGAACACGTGTATTTCTCAGTTGCCTCCTAGAAAATGATGCACCTTCCATTGTTGGTTAAATCTTGACACGAGAAATCCAAGGTTTGGAAGATTTTCATGACTTGTCCAGGTTCTTACATCCAGTTACTTAGTTGGCTCAGACTAGAATCCAGGTCTTCTAGAAACCTGTATATATGAGTATTGTCTCCTTGAGATACTCTTGGCTCTGTGTGTGCCCAAGTGTTGTGTACTGCCCCCTTTTAGTCTGTCTACCCATGACATGTAGCACGGTGTCATTCCAGTGTGGAGACTCAACGGATGTTCATCCAGGCGGGGCCAGGGCAGGGCTCTGGCATGTGCAACTGGCTTCCTGGGGTTTCTTTGGTGCTAGGCTGGCATCTTTTTGGACATTGAGGTTTTGTGTTCTCTGGTGGCACTAAATTTACTCCCTACTGACCCACATAGTTTAGGTTCAGTGACTGTCCTAGACTGTTTTAGGAACCGCCGTTGCATTTTGAGAATGTGTTCAAAGATCTTTTGTTCAGAATCTTGAGCTTTTTGTTAAAAATGTAGGGCGATCAGGGAAATAGTTACTTCTTTGCCCTCTGCCATTAGGTTTTCACCAACAAGATTTTTCACTTAAAAAAAAAAAAGGAAATTACCAATAGTGCAGAATGACACCTGAGACCAGAGAGAAAATGCAGAATGCTTGCAAATCTGGAAGAAATTAGAGGTATACAGTAGTGAAACAATAGTGAATGAGGCTGGCGCGGTGGCCCACACCTGTAATCCCAGCACTTTGGGAGGTGGAGGCAAGAGAATTGCCTGAGCTCAGGGGTTCAAAACCAGCCTGGACAACATGGTAAGACCTCGTCTCTACAATACATCCAAAAATTAGCCAGGCATGTTAGTGTGTGCCTGTAATTCCAGCTACTAGGGAGGCTGAGGTGGAAGGATCGCCTGAGCCCAGGAGAGTAAGGCTGCGGTAGCCAAGATGGTGCCACTGCACTTCAGCATGGGTGATAGAGTGAGACCCCAACTCACTCTAAAAAAAAAAGCAAATGGCAGGAGAGCCCCTCACTGAAGGGACCACCAGTGCTGAGCCCGAAAGCCTGTGAGGCGCAGAAAGAGTGTTGTCAGGCAACCTTCTTTCAGGTCCCCTCTCACTGTAGGAGCTTTTCTGTCTTTTTAATAAATACTACTTTTTTTTTTTTTTTTAGAGTGTTGTCACGGTTGTGTACCTAACCTGTTTCTGAACCTTTCCCAGCAGCCCGTAACCGAAGCCCCAGCCACACATAGCAGCTCTAGTTGTGGGGTCCCTTCCTCTTCACACACAAGTTTTGTTCACTTTGTATCATCTTCATCTGAAGAGCTTGCCTGAGGAACCATGGGAGGAGGGGTCCATCCCAGACCTGAGGTCCCACCAAGTCAGGACTTAACATGACAGCCCGGCTAGAGCCTTTGTTGGTATATTCTTCAAAGATTGATGGAGAATAAGCTTTATACAATGTTTTCCATTGCTGGGGAAGGGCTCCTTAAGTCATTTCTGTATTGAAAAGACACAACAGCACAATAGGAGGTTGGCCAGGCATTCAGGACGCGTCATCTTCACTGCCTGTGAAAATCTCACCGTGACTCCCATTAGAGGCTCCCCCACCTGGTCCCCACCTGAACACCAGGTTTAACGAATGTGGGATGGAGAGCCACACCAGCACCTTCTGTGGACTTAGGCCAGCTGCTTCTGTGGAAGGGGGCAGGGCCAATAACCTGGGGCTTTGCTGCTGTTTGAAATGCTGCCGTGATCTTTGGGAAGCAGTGGTGAGTTTTTTCCTTTTTAATCATGCACTGTCTATCTGTGATTTAAGTGTCTCTCCTGCTTCTTCCCCACTGCCACAACCACCGCCTTAGATGTGGGAGATCACACGCCACTCTGACAGCATACGCTGTCCCCTTGGCTGCATGTAATGGCATTGCTTTGTGTGTCCATTTTCAGCAGCAGGCTTCTAAAAGACTGAGAGTGTGTCTTGTCTATTTTACCTTGTGCTGTGTAACACCACACTTTGCCATTATTAACTGCTTGTCGATTATGAGTCTAACTTTCCAGGTGGGAGGCCTTATATGTGTTGTCAGTACTTCTAGAATGAGATGCATCTTAAGTAAAGTGTAAGTAAAGCAAGGAATACATGAGGTCCTCAGCACTGGCAGATCCTCAGAGTCGTGGTTTAGAACCCAGATGTCAGTTGCACATAATGTTTTCACTCCCTCCATGCTCCACCTCCTTGAGTGAAAATGCAGTGATGCTGCCTTCCAGTCCTGCTTGCAGGCTGGGACCACAGCATAGACGATGGGGCCCACTTCATTCCTCTTTCACGCAAGTGCAGTTGACCATGCCGTTCCCACTGTCTCGCAGTCTTTGTTCAACAGACTCCTGATTTCACGCTACTGGGGGTTGGAGGTAGTTCTCCTAGAGGCTGCAAATTAGTCAGTGAAGACCAGGGAGGGGTGCCGGGAAGAGTCTGGAGGTTCTGTGGGTGCTGGCAGCTTCTGGGAGGGATGGTTCTGGTGACTTTATTCATAAGGAGGATCCAAGGAGGATTGGTGCTTGGAAAACCACAGCCCCAACCTCGCTGGGCCCCCATGCCACTTGGGGGAAGGTCTCGCACAGGACAGTGTCAGCATCTTCACCCAGAAGCCCGAGGCCAGTCCTGCTGCTTCCCCTGACCTTCAGATCTCCAGCTGTGCCTGAAGGTCTGTTTCCAGAGAATGGAACCCCCTGGCCCCTGCTCCCCAAACAATGCTTCCTGCACTTGAGACCAGAGCTGCCTCCAGGAGATGCCTGCGATGCGTCCCCCACCAAAGCATCTGGGCTCTGAGTTCTAACTCCCAGGTGAGCATGAACACAGGGGAATGACCCAGCAGAGAGGGGGATGTCGGGAGCCAGGAGAGAAGGAGAGCAGATAGAAGGGTCAGTAGGGAGCTGGTAGGCGAGATCCCAAGAATGAGCGAATTCGCCTCTGTGTTCGTTTCCAGGAGTTTGTGAGGGATTCCCACAAACTAGGTGGCTTCACACAACAGAACTGTTGGTCGCAGTCCTGGAACCTGCGAGTCAGAAATGAAGTTATCAGCAGTGCTGGTTTCTTCTGGAGGGTCTGAGGAGAGTCTGTTCCAAGTCCTCGCCTAGCTTCTGTAGTTGCTACCTGCCTGGGCTTTCCTGGGCTCGTAGGCACATCACCATGGCCTCTTCACATCTTCACAGAACATTCTCCTTCATGGTCATCACATGTCAACACCTCTCTTATAAGGACACTTGTTCCTGAGTGTAGGGACCACCCTAATAAAAGATGATCTCATCTCAATATTGTTAACTTGATTACATCTACATAGACCCTTTTCCCCCCAAATAGATCACATTCACAGGTTCCTGATGGGCATTTTTGAGGCGGGGGGACCATTCAACCCACTGTGGCCTTCAAAGGAGTGAGAAGCAGTTACTCCAGGGAGAAAGAACCGACGAAAGCAGTATATGGCAGGCTGAAGGCCTGCTGAGGGGCAGCTTGATGCTGTGTACCATGCATGGGTCTAACCATCATTGCGAGATACATAAAGGTGCAGTGAGATTTGTGCATGAGAAGGAAGAAGTTCAAGTGTGGAGTGTGCTAGAACTTTTCAGGGAAATTGAAGGCTGAGCTACCATCTGATGCTTGGAGATTTGGAGAACGGACAGGGGTTTGGAGGATCTGGAAAAAGTTTAAAGCACTGAACTCTAGGATCGTATGTTAATAGAAAGAAAAACAGCATTACGGAGCAAGGCCCTGCTGGAATTCGTGGGGAATTTTTAATGGTTCCCCTTAGCCCAATTTTGTGACTTTGCCTGGAAATGCTTGTCACTTGGAATGAACAATCTGACCTTCTGGTGACCTGGAGTTCAGAATTAGTTTGAAGAGTTCAGTTAGTGGGGTGTTCTGAGAAGCTAAAGAGAAACCAGCTGAAGGTAGGGTCCAGCTGGAGAGGGAAGTGGGCTTGGAGGGAGACAGGTGAGGAGGAGTCTCAGGTCCCAGGTTGTGGAGAGCACAGCAGGCACAGGGGAGAGTGACGAAGTGAGGCTGTCCGGGGGCGGGGGGAGGCACCGGGAGTGGAGGGTTCCAAGATGGTCTGATGCCAAGGTGGCACCTGCAAGTGGCACTCCACCCTGCAGTCACGGAGAGACTGTGGACGCTGGAGATGAGGAGTTCGAGAAACCGAAAGCCCCAGGTCCCTGCTGCCTTGGTTCCAGGATGTGTAAGTGGTGTCTTCGGAAAGGATGACTTGTCAGTATGTTTCACTTTCTTTTTTCTTTTTTCTAAGATTGGGAAATAAGGTTTATTAAGAAAGATTAGAGAGAGAAAAAAGGGGCATCCATCTCCCCCAGCTTGGGGAGGGGGCCAGAGCTGACAGAGAAGCATGGCCGCACTTTGATTTTTTATTTTAAATCCTGGGTGAGTGTTCTGGGGCCTCTGAGACCTCGCACCATGAGCAGCTGGTTTATGGGGAATCATGCTTTGAGCTGGTGTTCAATTTACTTTCCCTTTCTCCTGGTTCCTGTTGCCCTGGGAGTCTCTCCCATCCAGTCTGAGGATTCCATTACTTCAGGGGGAGGACAGAACATGGGCAAGGATAAAGGAGACATTGTTCAGTGCTTGACTTCCAAAACAGGCCCCTAAAGCCTGTTTCAGAGGCCACAGTTAGCCTAGGCCTCCATTTAAAAGAGGCAGGCTTTGTCAGAAGAAAATGGTTTGTGGATTCCAAGGAGCCGACTCTTGGAAGGCCTGGCACACATTGTTTGGTGAGCAGTGCCTGAGGGAGGCTGAGGACCTATCCTTTAGCCCAGGAAGGAGAAGATTCCTTACTGGGTTGATGGGAGGCACCTGTGGCCATTCGGAGGAGTCCAGAGTGAAGGAGTGAGCGGGTCACTAGGGCCAGCGCCCGGATCCCTGGGGCTTCTGCTTAAGGGGTCACTGAGATGACAGGAGTCTGGGTGGGTGGAGGAACCCGCACAGGCAGAGAATACTTGTACCTTGCGTCCTCTGGAACTCTGGAGGGAAGCCACCCCATGGTGAGCCCTTGTGGTGGGACGTGTTGAGGTGGAAATGGAGCCTGAGAGGGTGTTCTCCCGAGTTCCTTTATGTGGCATGGAGAAATCTTGATGGTTCCTCTCACTTTCTCGGGTGGATGTGAAGGTGCTGAGAGACCTGGAGTCGGAATGGAGAGATCACAGCAGGAGGTGTGCCATCGCAGCAGGGATATTGGCCACAGAGTCGGCTGAGCCCCTGTGAAATATTGACCAGTTATTATCAGCAAAACTAGGCCAATGCCCAGATTTCAAGAGAGGAGACAACACAGAGGCCAGGAGGGCTTGTGGGGGTCTAGCCTCGATGCTCCCCCATCACCCTGGTCTTCTGTAATCTTCTCAGGGCACAGGAGGACGGGGAAAGGGCCACAGCCTTGTGAGGCCACAACCCTGAGAGGCTGCTCTAAGTGAGGTTAATTGGTCTAATTGCCCCAAGCAACCAAAGTTTTAACTCTGAAGAGACTAGGTTATCTTATTGGTAAGATTGTTTTTTCTACCATGAGCAGAAAGCAATGATCATTATCAAGCTGAATTCAACTACGCAGAAAGAAAAGTCACGTCTTTTACAGTAGTTGAATGAGTGTACATTTCACATCCACCACACTGCATTTGAGCTATTTTAAAACTTTTTTTTGGTAGCATGTTTACTTGTGCTCTTAGAGCGTGCTCGTGTTTCTTTGATTAAATCATGGCTTAGTATACCTGTTTTGGTTCATTTGGGGCAAGAAGTGGACAGTTCTGTCCTCTCAAGGCGTGGAGTTTTTCAGAGGGGAGTGGACCTTTGGCTTCTGGTTGTTTAACCCTAGCAGTTCATTCCTGTGCTCTGGAAGGACTCCCGTTGCCTGGGGCCTCAGGTTAGTGGATATATTCTAATTCTAGGCCTTTCTCTAAGGAAGTTCCTGCAATGCTGGAGACTACAGGCGCATTTTTGCTGCGTGGGATCCTTGGGTTCCATATTTTAGAGGTGGCAGGGTAGAGGCTAGAAATCCTGTCTCCACATACAAGGGGAAGCAGCCTTCATTTTTATTCAGTTCTCATGGACTAAATAAAGTGTCAGTTTAGGGAGGGATTCATTTCCAAGTATAATTTATAAGTAGTTACCAGAACACTCAAATGAGAGGGGAAAAAACCAGTTAGCTCTTTTTAATTACATTTCATCCCTCTTGACATTCATATGAGAATGATGCTGCATTTAAGTTGATGTATTTTAAAACCTGCTGTTTCTGAAGTCCTAGTATTTTGGAAGGGAAATCTTTAGGCTTGCCTTAAGTGTGCCTTGGTTGAGGGTGTGGGGGTGAGAGAGGTAGTTGCCTGGTGGGACACTGCCTATGGATCTTCCTATCAGAAAATTATTGTGACACTGAGCAAATCTTCTCAAAACATAAATACCTCTCACATTTTCCCTTGTCTGTTAGTGGGAGCCAAGAGAGTTAGCAATGGGGAACCATATAATTTAAATGGAAGGGAGTCACTATGTAAATAAAGTGATAGAATTTTTTAAAAAAAATATTAATTTCTTAACTGACATTTTTTAAAAACTATTTTGAAACTATTAAGTAGTTCTATTCAAAATATTCTCAAAATATATATATATATATATATATATATATTTTTTTTTTTTTTTTTTTTTTTTTGAGTTGGAGTCTCACTTTCGCCCAGACTGGAGTGCAGTGGCCGCTCCCGGCCACCGCAGCCTCGACCTGCTGGGCTCCGGCGATCCTTCCACCTCAACCTTCCGAGTAGCTGGAATTACAGGCATGCGCTACCACGCCCAGCTGATTTTTTGATTTATTGTAGAGATGAGGTCTCGCTGCCCAGGCGGGTCTCGAACCCTCAGGCTCAGGCAATCCACTCACCTCAGCCTCCCAAAGGCGCAGGATTACAGGCTAAGCTACCGAGCCCAGCTAAAAAAATAAAATTTTTTAAATTTAAAAACATGTCCATATACATTAGAGGAAAACTTTTTATATTGATTATCTGAGCATCACCAAAATCCTAAGACAGTAATTAGTGTTGTTAGGTGTTCACTCACATTAGTTCATTTTTTAGCAATGTCTCTAAGGTCCACACCCCGGATACTTTTTATGAAGAATGAATTGTTTTCATTTTCTTGTGAAGTTTCCTGCAATCTCTTCAAAGTTGTATTTATAGCTAATATTTGAAATTAATATCTCTGATTGGCTTTTATGTGTACATCACAGTATTTTTAATTGAGAAAATAGCTCTTTCTGCAGATACAAGTCCCTGGTGAGCTCTGAACAAGGTCTGCCAAATGAAGGCTCTTCTCAGATGAGCTTTTTTTCCCTGTTGAAATGTGTGAATATTTTCAGCCATGTATTTTCTCAGGTCTTTTTCCCTCATTAAGAATTCTTTCTATCAACAAATATTTTTACAAAACAGAAATTACGAATGCCAGTTGCTCTGCGGTCCTTTCAAATGTCTTGTCAGGTTTAGATGACACAAAATCATAGGTCTTCCAATTTCACACCGTTCTGTACGAATTATAAATGTATGCAGTTGAAATTCGGAGCTTCATCAAAAGATTGCCACAAGTTGAGATATTACAAAATATAATGTAATTTCAGAATTAAATTTTGAGCACTATTTGAGTTTTCAAGATTTAATGTGTTCAGTTCCTTCTTTGCTTTTGTTGGGATAAATCTCAGCAACTTGTTTCCAGGCCTTATCTTCACTATCTGCAGTTGGCTACAGGTTTCAAAAGCTGAAGCTGGTGCTTCCTCCACTGCGTTGATCGAAGATTTTGAACTGGTTTGGAACAGAATCCAAACTTTGGCGGACTTGTTGATCACACTATTGTGGCACACCAGACTGATGTAGAGTCATTTCTCCAACATTTCTACAACCTGTTGTGGATGGCAGGTGGTAAAAGAGACAGTGTATATTGCTGTGCTGAAGTGTTTTTTTGTATTCAACATTGGCTTCATCACAAAAATTTTGTAGTTGCTATTCTAACTGGGTCTATATAAAACTATGTGTCAATTTCTACGTCCACAGTTTCTTTTGCATTTGGTTGGATAGAGCCAGTTGTTTGAATGCAGTTATGAATTATGCATGTGCCATAACAAATTCTAAGTAACTTTCTGCTCCATAGTTTCTTGATTTAGTAAGATCATTATTTTTAGCATCACAAAATTTGTATTTGTATTATTGCTGCAAAATCAAATCATTTCATCTCCTGTGTTGAACATTTTATAATTTGCAGTAACATTTTCAGTAACAAGAGATGTTTCACCTGTGACAGAATGAACTTCCACAAGCTTTATTTTGGTCCCATGAGATAGATAGATGTACAGAACATCAAGCATCTATTGCAATTGATCTTCAGATAATACTAACATGAAACTGATAATTCTAACAAACTAACATAAAATACTGGAATACTGACATAAAACTGGAATAACGTAACTGTGTGTGAAGTTTTTTCTTCTGTTAGCAAAGCTAATGCACTAAAGCTATCACTTTACTTTTTGTATGTGCACAAAAAACCTGAAATCAAAAATAAGCAAAATCAACTTGGAATGACAGGCATTTGATCTAAATAAATGCTTCCTAGAGTGCTATATTAGTGAACCTTCTGCAGCTGTGTGTGTTAAATCCTTCTCCTCAGCACAGCCTTACAGTGACCATAACATTTGAAGTAGTTGCTGATAGCTCTTTAGTAAATTTGTGACTTGTGGTCATGTAGTCAGTAATTTCACTTTGGTGCCCATGGCGAACAGTAAATAGAAACCCGCTTTTCATGCAAATTAATGTTCATCATCAACTTTCTTGAAAACCAGAAGTTTGCTACTTAATTTTTCATTAAACCTGCATTTTCTTTTTCTGTTCAGCTCATTGCTCCCAGCAGGGGTACTGAAAAATAAAATAGGATAGCCATTCAAGAAATAATGTAAATACTGTCATGAGAACCTTTGGACAACCTGAGAGACCTGCAGCAGGTCCACTTCCTGCAGACATTTAATGTTCACCAGGCTGTCACTTTCTATGCTTCCTGCTAGCCCTTCTGCCTGGTGCTGAGTGCATCGCAGGCTGCAGCACGGGCCCCAGCATAACGGTCAGTGCATCTAGGATCTGGCCAGGGCAGTGGCACAGAATGCCCTCTCCACTACCCATTGAGACTGGGAGTTAGCTATGCTTAGCTGCTCGTGTTCAAGAACTTTTTGTTTTATTGGCAAGCGTCCCGCAAGCTGTTCCTGAAAAAGAAGTGTTCCTTACACCAAGGTTGGAAAGGGACGGAAGAGATGGCTTGCCATTGGTCACCTTTCAGATTTAATTGCATGTTAACATGTGATTCCCCTTCACCATGTGGTTGCCTAACACACAGGCAGGCAATGAATGGTGGAAGCCTCAGGAGCAACGTGCTGGTGTATTTAGTGCACCTGGTGATATAACTGGGTTTACAGTGTGAAACTCCTTGGCCAGTGCTTAACCTGATGGGCTGCCGGGACCAGGTCTGCAGCACCAGCACTCTCGCAGGTGCAGGAGGTTGGCCATCACTCTCACTGGAAGTTGAGTCTCTTCCTCTCTTCGAACCTTTCTCTTGTGTCTGGACTGTTTGCTGTTCTGGTAGCCTCTCTGCTCTGTCCTTCTGCCCCTCGACCCTCCAATCCTGGTTCCCATAACAGCTAAGTAAGCTTTTAAATATCTATATGAGATCTTGTTGCTCTCTTAAATGTCTTCCCCTTGCTGTTGGGATGAAGTCCAGCTCTTCACCTCACTGGAGAGGCCCTTTGTCCCCTTGCCCTTACCCGACTGTGCCCAACTAGATTTTAAGCTCCCAGGATACACTTCTTGGCTATAAGAAGAGCACGTGAGAGCGCTTCAATATATTTTCCTAATAGAATGAATGTGGTTTACTTTGAGTTGATGAAAGGAAAAGAGTATCTTGCCAGTCCGTGGCAAGAAGTAAATTTACATCCAAATCCCTATGTCCCAGTGTTATTTCTATCTGAGGTAACAAGGTTGAGCAGCAAGATGTATTCCAGGCCTGGATCCTTCATCAGCGAGGGCTTATGATGCATAAAACCATTCTGATTCTGTAATCTCCACCCCTCCCCACCTCTTGGAAGTCAGTGTGAATTCTAGGGAGTCTATTTTCATCAACATTAGATCAGAGATTTTGTTTTAAGTACGTTTGGTAAGATGCTCCTCTGGATGACTTGGAGAAAACTGACATGTAGAAGCTGATAGACTCAGGAACAGATGACAGTGGTGGTCGAGGAGTACTTTGAAGTCACGATTTCTAGACCTTGTTGTATTCTTGCACAACTGCCTTCTGTTGCTTCTTTCTGAAATGTGCTACTGTTCAGTTTTATCATGAATGCCTTTCCAAGGACAGTAAATGGTTTTACACACTATGACATCGTTTCCATGGCAACTAATGTATTTTAGCAAAGAGAGACTGTGATAGAAGTAGGCTAAAAAGGACAAAGACAGAAATGGCACAGTGTAAAATGTGGGGCAGTGTGTGTTGTAGGACAGATTTTTTTTTTTCTGACTTCTTGCTTAGGAAAACCTGTAAAACTAGATCTTGGATTCTTAACTCTTACTAATACAATTTTTTTAGTGCTCTCAACACAGTCTAGTATTTTTCCGACAGTTTCTTTAGTTGGTACTTGGGTTTTTGTCTGTTGGCTTTTACATGGTGTTCATTTCCATAAAATATAAACATTTGCAATTTCACTCATCTTAAAGATGCACTCTTGTCACCCTCCCCCCTTCTTCTTTGGCTAACACCTCACTTTGCCTTGCCCCTTGTTGCCGTTCTTGAGGGGTTGTCTGCACTAACTTGTCTCCATACAGTGATTGTTAAAAATCAAAGCCATTCCCATCTGGCTTTCTTACTGCCATTTGACCCAGTGTCACAGTTGGTCACACCCTCAACCTCTAAGTTTGCTGCAGCTCACCTCTTTTGTTTATTGAGAAGCTAACTACTTAAGTACACACTACAAAACATCAAGCCCCGTGGATATCAACCATGGTTTACAAAAATAAGGAAATATGTTACTCTGCTTTGTGCATCAAATGTATTGGGATTATTTTGTTATATGATGATTTAAAAAACCTCTCTGTGCTCTTAAATAAACACCCAGTCATGAACAGATAGCAGTCAGTTTCCTATTTAACAGTCTTTTAAAAGAAACTGAGGTGTAGCCCTTATGGCTTCTGGGGACAGCAAACAAGTCTTCTAAGGGCTCGGTTACACACACCCTCATTATGTCTTGTTGGGCCACATGGTGCCTTTTAAAAATGTAAACTGACACTTTTAAATGGGGTGGTCATATCCAGCTTCTCCTGAAAAAATGGAAAGGTCTGGCCAACCTGCACCTGCATTCCCTGCTGATGACAGTCGGCCCAGGCAGTGGTGTGGCTGTCCTCTTCGGAAGGGACAGGTCTCTTTCACTCATTCTAGCCCATCTACCTGCTTTATGTGTTACCTACCTGTCCCCTGTGAGTTTTTTCAATACGTGATCCCGTCCTTATGCCCTCCCACCCAATGACAGAGCAAATAAATAGCAGAGCTGGGGATGGAACTTGGTTTCTAAGCTAGCCACTTCTTCTCTGGCTATGGACCAAAATTCTATATTTTAGAGATAAATTCATAGGCCAGTGGTAAGGGACACCTTATTTATTGAAATAGATCCTGCAGCTAATGGTACAAGATACTTTGTTCTTGTTTGGGGCCCTTCCCTCTGGCTTCCTCTTCAGGAAGCTGGTGTACTCTCCATTGTGATGAGCAGGGAGGTAGTGCTGGAAGGATGCTGATGTTCACATGTGCATAAAAGGCTGGCCCGGAAGGGAGCACTTCAGTATCATAACAGAGGTTCCATATTCTCCAAATCTTCAGTGAGCACGTATTACCTTTATAATGAGACAGAATAATCATTGATATAAACCAGATAAGAATGAGGTATAGTAAGACCCGAGCATATAGACAAGTTCCATTCTGAGAGCATGTTCATAAGTCCGATTTGTTCGTAAGTCCGACAAAGTTAGGCTAGATACCCAACTAACACAATCAGCTATAACGTACTGCACTGTAATAGGTTTATCATACTTTTCACATAAATAGTACATAAAAAACACTCTCTCAATTATTTTTACTTTTATTTCCATTGTTACTGCTTGGCACTTCTCAGCAACACCAGCTACACCACCGCTGCTTTTATGCTTGCTTCCGGACATCCTGGACTTGAAATAAAGATATGTATGACTGTACTCTATACAGTACTTATACAGTAAAGTGCATAAAAGCACAACTTGTAGAGGATGCACGCTCATGACAGTACACCAGACACATGTACTCACTTATGTGATTGGATATGCAAATGTACATCTGCATCTTTGAAAGTTCGCAACTTGAAGGTTCATATGTAGGAGACTCACTGTCATAGTAGAGAGCACATGCCACCCCTGCCGCACCCCTGCCACGCCCCACACTGTCCTGCTGGCATGGGAGACACCAGGGCCTTCTCTGGCCACCTTTGCTATCCTCTACCCAACTCGACTGTTTCCCCTTGATCCAGTGTACCGAAGGTACCCTGGGGTGACAGTGTCTAATACCAGCCTTGTCACTACCCTGCATTCCTTGCCATTTGAATGTGCACTTATCACTGCACTTCAACTTGGGGTAGGGACATGGGGGAAAAGGTTGTGGTTGCTGCCATCTGTAACCTTGCTAGATGGTTTGTGCATGCGGACACAGGAGAGCTCAGCCAGGAGCTAGAATGAATGGCTAGAGAAAAGGACATTTTTTGCTGGGGAAATGAGGCATGAGGAATACGCGACCACAAAGGGCCTTGTGTGAGCTGGGTCCTGTCTCTGGGGCCTGACCCAGCTGTCGGGCACACCGGAGATGGTGGTGACCCTGAGCATGGATGGCCCCGCACACTGCAATTCTGTGTGCAGCTGCACGGGCCTGGCGAGCCCCGTGAGAGTGGGCCTGTTCCCGGGCTTCAGGCAGGGAGCCAAGGGCTACCCTGGTGCCAGAGAGCAGTGAGGAGCACTTGTGTGTGCTCTGTGTGTGTCTCGGCTTTCTTTGGAATGGTGGCAGAGTCTGGCCCTGCCTGGTAGTTTTTGTGCCTTGGATTCTAAGTTAAGAATAACCGAAGGAACACTTGTCCCTGTTGACACGCTTGATATGGAAGTTGCTATCAAATAGCTGTTTTATCCTCAGTCACTGCTGACATCACACTGCGTATAGCTCTGGGGTTCTCACTTTAGTTGTGGTTGAATAGAGCCATGATCATCGGAGTAGAAAGAAGCCATTCAGATGTGAATATGTGAAGATATGTCTCGCAATGTACAGATGTTTTTTGGCAGATCAATGAATATTTTAAATAGTTTGCAAGTAGTAAAAAGGGTTGAATTTGAAATAGAGAAGATACTATAGCAAGAGAAAAGTATACCTCATTTTTCTCTCAATCTCCCATTTTAATGTATTTTTATTTTTTGAGACAGAATCTCACTTTGTTGCTCAGGCTGATCTTGAACTCATGGCCTCAAGCAGTCCTCCCACCTCGGCTTCCCAAAGTGCTGGGATTATAGCCATGAGCCATTGTGCCTGGCCTGCAATCTCCCATTTTAAAAATAAACAAATAAAACTGAACTATTATTTACATTTTGGTTTTATCATGGCTCTTAAATCTCCTTCATCCTGTATGAGACATGATTATGACCCAGATGTATTGAATCTCAGTTTCTCAGTCACATTTTTTTAAATAACAAGAATCACTGGGTTATATTCAAAGTAATAGCAGGATCTCCAGATTGAATCTCTGTCACTTCCTAAAGCTGAGGATGCGGGACTCAATGTGAGATGGATGGTCGCCTTCTGGCTATGACATTGTGTGCAGTGTGTAGTTACCCTCTGGATTTCTACATCCCATCCCTCCCCCAAAACACACTCCTCCTTGTGCAGAAGGGAGTGGAGTGGGCTTGAGTTAGTGTCCTTTGTCACCATCCCTCTGCACCCTTCACCCAGCCATCAGCAGAGATGGCACAAGCCCCTGTGTGTTGCAGGCACTGTGTTTCATGCCGTCCTGGCCACCACTGAGCTGATGGTCCAGCAGAGAGATGGTGAAATAGGCCTTGCATACAGAGGGAGCATAGCAGAAAGGAAACCTGGCCCTGCACAGAGGCACAGGCCAAGGAAAGTGAATGAGAAGGTGATTTCTGAGCTGGCCCTGCAGGCCAAGGGAGAGAAAATTACACTTATCCAGCAGGGCTGGTGGATGGGAATGACGACCGTAGCAAGAAATACACTGGGGGCTGCATCTCCTTTCCTGCCCCTTCCTGGGTTAGAAACAGGTTGGAAATTCGAAGTTCATATAGAAGTGTGCCTCTGCCTGTAATGACACCATCTCTCCCAGTCTGTCCTTTGACTGAGCGTCCAACCTTTCTCCTTCCAGCCTACCTAGCCCTGCATAGAGCACAGGTCAAGGAAAATGAGTGAGAAGGTGATTCTGGGCCGGCCCTGCAGGCCAAACGAGAGAAAATTATGCTTACCCAGCAGAGCTGGTAGGATGGAAGGCTGATGTGTGCCCCCGCTTTTCCCTGCCTACATCACTGCCAAGCCTCCTGCCGATCCAAGCATGTGGCCAGTGCTCCTGTGACTATGTGCCAGGTCCTCCCTCTGCCTGCACTGGCCGGTCGTGAGGCTCAGAGGGAGGTGTGCATGATGTCTGAATGATGTCTGAACGCAGTGTGGTGGGGGCTGGAGGCTCGGCTGTGTCAGGAGAGAGCTCAGAGTTGAGGACTTCTTGGTTTTATTTGCAGAGTATTTAGTATTCTCCCCAAGGTAGAGGATTGGACTGACCTAAAGAGTTGGAAACAGTTCATTTTTGGTCAAGGTCTTGTCCTTTGGCTCCCATTCCCACACTTGACCACACATTTGCAACATTTATGGATCAGCCTTTTCCACTGGGGTATCTGGGTCACTTCAGTCATGTTTCTCAAACAAAGCGTCAGCACCACTTCAGCAGGAAGAATAAAAGCATGGAGAATGCCCTAATGCCAAAAGCTCCCAGTTGAAGACATGGACACTATGTAAAATGCCTGTATAGCTACATGTGAGTGTCCATAGCTATACCTGCCCACACACATGCACATTTACACGTAGGGGGTGGGACTTGGGAAAGGCCTATCTTGCCTGGAACCTTGGAAACCTAATACTTGGATTTTCCAAAAATCAGATTTAGAATAAAGATAAATTGGGAGAATAACTGGCCAATTTTTAAAAACATATAGGAGTCATTTAAATAAGAAGTGTCTGTGTCACTTAAACATTTGTGAATAAACATTTATTTATTCTCAACTTCTCAGAAACACAGACTTTATTTAAGAAACACAGACATGGTTTTAAAAGCAGATGCCACTCTTGCTTCTGGATGGGGCTGCCATGTAAATTTTACTTTTGGGCAGTTCTATTTTGTTCATCCTTACCCTCTTCGAAACAATGAGACTGATGCCTAAAAACATCTCAAGCCGTCCTGCAGGAGTCTTCGGCATTGAAGCTGTGGTACCCTTCTTTTGGCTTATGGCTGCAGAGTGATGCGTATATATGTTGTGTTTGTTAGTGAGCTCCATCTGTTTAGTGCGCCTGAAAAAGAAATTGGATGATGCCGTATAATGTGTGGATGGATAAGACTCCTTATGCAGTGGTGAGTCAGCAGCTCCAAGGGGGTTTCAGTCTTACTCTTGGTGCTGGCTGCTGAAGTGCTGTGGAATGAAGGCTCGTTCTTCCAGAATCTGCTGTGGATTTAGAGCAAGCTGTGCTGTTGCAATTGGGCAGTAAGCACAAGAGCGGGGTGTCAAGTTTCCTCTCCATACTGGAAACAGGTAATGACTCTCCAAGTGCTCCCTGTGGCAGATGAAGAAATCTTTTCACCTTGTTGTGACCCATAAATCAGAGCGACAAGTTTTCTAAACCTCTGGAGGCATTCAGAAATGGAAGTCACACTTCTACTGCACATGTGTTCCCTTCGGTGAAACGTTCTCATGGTATTGAATTACTCTTTTCTGATTATAGGGAAGCAAGCTAACATTTCTGGGCAAAGAGAATTCCTGTTTTGTGCAGCTCAGCAGTGTGTGGATCCCAGTGGGTTAGCCAGAAGAAAAGGCAATCGTTGCCTGGTGGTTTCTCCTTAGTGGGAGCAGGACAGCGTGTCTCGCAAGCTGGGGGTGGGGATTGCTAGGGCACGGCCGTAGTGGCATGCCTTTTCGCACCTTCTCGCTTCCACCTCCACACTCGGTCTCTTGCTCTCCTGCAGTGAGTTCATGATTTGAATGCCCATATGCAGAGAATAGTCTATGAGTTCCTAATTCTCTTCCCCATGGTCATTTTGTCTTTCCCTCATTCTGAGTCATCTTTGATTAAACAAAACAAAGATGTTACTGTTGATTATCCATCTTTTCAAATGGTGCAAAAAATTCTCTTTTGTGTGTGTGTGTCTGGGGGGAGGTGTTTTATACCAGGGACCAGGAAGAAAGATGCTAAGAGTCATATTGAAAAAGTTTTTAAGAGGTTCTGCTAAGATACAAACAGTTATTTCTGCCCTTTTCTTTTCAGATACCTTAGATCAAACCTCTCACTTTTTGCCCTTATATATTGTTGTCAACATCATTCCATTTAGCCATTTTTATTGTTCTCCTTAGACACCTCATTAAAACTGAAGCTTTATTCAGACAGCTAAAGCTGCAAATAATAAATGAAGTACCATATATTGGCCAGTTGTAGTCAGAGTGTGTGAACAAACTGCTCCTGGCCCTTTAAAGATACATGTGAAGTGGGTGTGGGTGTCATCAGAATCAACTTGCAGCCTTGCCAGGGGCTTGGCACAAAGTTCTTAGGTTATCCTGGGGTTGGAGTTATGTGGACACGTCGGTGCAGGCTAATGGACTGGCAGACCTCCTGTAGTAGGGACCCCAGCTGATGGGAAACAAGAGCCAGCCCCACAAGACTGTTTTGACAATGAGGCCCACTCACAGTTGGATAGGAAGCGGGCAGACAAGGGCTGGGGCCTGGGTGCGATTTAATCCAAGAGGCAAGTTGAATATGACCACAGAAGACTCATCTTTTAACATGCCCCAAGCATGGATGCCTTGTGGAGACTCCAAGGAAGGGAAGCGAGTGTGTGTGTGTGTGTGTGTGTGTGTGTGTGTGTTATACTCAGGGCCTCTGTCCTTATCTTTCCTGGCTCAAGAAAGGTAAAATCTCATGCTGCCTTTCTTTGGTGGTACAGGGCCAGGTCTTTGCAGCTTCAGGCAGGCGTTTATGGTAACTGTGACTTAGTTACCAATTGTGTGACCAATTGGTAAAAAGTAACCAATTGTGTGAGAACAAGAAAAAATTTGCAGCAAATTGATTGTCTGCAACAAATGGAAATTCTCTGGTGGTGCTTTGTGGGTGATTTACAGGCGGAGAATACTTGGTTTTCTTTTGATGTCTCACTATTTTTTTCTTCTTCTTCTACAGTTTTTAGAAGAAGCAGGATGCTGATCTAGACGTGGAAAAAGTAAGTTGACAAGTTTTGCACCAAGAGCATATGCCTTGTAAATTAGCAAGGGTCTCTGTTGGAGCCTAGGATGAAGTCCACTCTGTTTGAGACTGTAATTCTGAAACCATCGGTTTCTAAGACAGAGGCTGAGCTGGAGATGGAACTCGCCCATGGAACAGAAAGAAAATCTGCCTCACTCAGGGAATCCACTGTGTCCCCTTCCTTAGTTGTAGCACTCATTCTGGTAATTACAGGAACATATGTTTTAGTTGTAAGTGATGGCTCCCCACCCAGGAATAGCACAGAACAGCTGCCCGTGGCTGATGGGCCTTCAGGCTGGTGTGGAAGGGGCGTCTCCATCCCCAGACTGGGAAGAGGGCCCCTCGTCCCCTCGTGTTGTCCTTTCACTCTCAGTTGGCTGCTGCTTGACCTGCCCTTTGGTTGTGCCTTTGAATTGCTGCCCCTGGGCAGCAGGTCACTCTTTCATTCATTGTACATTTTTTGTGCCCACGGGGTGTGAGATACCATGCTGGACTCTTCTGAGACTAAAGCAAATGTGGCACACAAGTGCTGAGGTGACTGTGATCTGATCTGTGCAGAGGCTCCGGCACTAGGACGCAGGGACAAGCCTTCTGGGAAAGCACCTTCTTCCCATAAACATTTGCCGAGCCCTTTCTGCCTTCAGTCCTCTCTGACTCCCAGGTGCCTTGGACCACCCCCCTGCCCCCCCCACCCCTGCCCCCACTGACTTAGACAGCTCTCATAGCCACACACGAGGTCTTTTTCTCCCTACCCTGCTCTGCCCAAAGACTGACTTAGGCAGCTCTCATAGCCACACATGGGGTCTTTTCTCCCCACCCTGCTCTGCCCAACCACCTTGCCCTGGGCGTAACTTTCTAGCTGTTCTGAGACTGGTTCCTCACTCCCTGGACACCCAGGGGCTGCCTGTTCCTCATCCAGGAATGACTCGGAGCTGTTGCTTATTTTGATTTGAGTGAAGAGAAGTTTCTCTTCCCAAACTAGAGCCCTTCCTAATAGAGCCAGCGTGCCTTTGTTTTAAGAGGAGGAAGTAGCCCATCTGAAGCATTGTTCTAGGACAGTTAGGTACAACCTCTGGTCTTTCACCCCAGCAAGTCCTTGACTTCTGCAGGATGCGCTGTGATCTCCAGGGATGGGAGGGAAGGATGGGAAGTGAAAAGGCTCCAGTCAGGGCCAAGGGAGCCTTTTGAGAATCCCCTTCAGCAAGGGCTGCCCCCCACGGGAGATCAGTGCACTGGGATCCTCTAGGCCAAGCCAGACCCACAGCAGGCTGGAGCCTCTGGGTGCTAGGAGCCACCTCAGGGCAGTACTGCTCAGAGCTGCCGGGACCACCTGGCATGCGCCCCAGGCTGCTCGACCTCCCTGCCCTGCCTCACCCCACCCAGGCAGAGTGAATCCTACAGCCATGGCCAGTGCCAGGCAAACAAGGGGGCTCAGTAAGTGGGGTCGGGGGCTGAGTGGAATGAGCTAAACTCTTTGGTTTCACTGTTGACTCATGATGGGACCTCAGACAGCTCATTTCTCCTCTCCAGGCCTCATTGTTCTGATAAAGTGGGCCCTTGTCCAGGACCGAATAAAAGCACGCAGTTTTTAATTTAAAAACACAAATCACACATATTTTTTGTTTTCTGATTTGGGTCTTGTACTAAAATGGAAAAAGGACTGCTGGTCACCAGTCTAAAGAATGCTAGTGGCTTACGCCTGTCATCTTACCACTTTGGGAGGCCGAGGTAGGAGGATCCCTTGAGCCCAGAAGTTTGAGGCCAGCCTGGGCAATATAGTAAGACCTCGTCTCTAAAAAAAATTAAAAAAAAAAAAAAATTAACTATTTGGGAGGCTAAGGCAGAAGGATTGCCTGAGCCTAGTCAGGGTCTCAAGGCTGTGGTGACTGAGTGAGACCCTGACTCAAAAATAAATAAATAAAAATGAAAAGAGAAGGAAGCAATGTCACTCTGTAGCAAGACCATCCTTGACACTCCCTAGCCCTGTCTGGGTGGGGCTGCCCTCTCCCTGTGCTTCTCCAAATCTCATTGTGGGTGTGTAATCATTTGCACAGTAGCTGCCTGATAGCTGTGTTCCCTGTTGAACCATAAGCTTTGTCAGGTCAGCATCCTAACTGTGTTAAGCCTGGTGCCTGACCCATGGCAGGCCCTCTAAACATGATGAGCATGAGTGAATGACACATGACCAAATTAAGGGGTAATGAGAGCTGGGGAAAGCCACTTGGGTGGGTGGCAAAGTAAAAAATAAAGAAAGAAAGAATAAAACTTATTGTATACCCCAGAAACTGTGGTTTCTCTTCTCCACCTAGGGTGTTATCTGTGGAAATCATGCTTGTTAATAGCATTATATGGAGATAAGACAATTGCTTCCTGGCTTTCTCTCCAAAAGTTAAAGTTTCAAGCCAGCAAATAAATAGAAAATTCTTAAGAATGAAGGAATTTGGACAAGCAAAGAGAGTCCACAGATAAAAGAAGCAGTAGAAGCCGGGCTCGGTGGCTCAGCCTGTAATCCCGCACCTTTGGGAGGCTGAGGTGAGTGGATTGCCTGAGCCCATGGGTTCGAGACCCGCCTGGGCAGCGAGACCTCATCTCTACAATAAATCAAAAGCATCAGCCGGGCGTGGTAGCGTGCACTTGTAGCTCCAGCTACTCAGAAGGCTGAGGCGGAAGGCTCGCCGGAGCCCAGCAGGTCAAGGCTGCGGTGGCCGGGAGCGGCCACTGCACTCCAGTCTGGGCGACAGAGTGAGACTCCAACTCAAAAAAAAAAAAAAAGAAGCAGTAGAGTACAAGAGAAACATTAAAACAAATTTGTTTTTGCACAGACTCTTCTAGAATTCTTGAGGAAAACAGTTCTGAATTTGGTTTCTATAAATCATTGTTTTACACGTGTAAAGTATCTTAAAAGTGAAAACCTTGCTTAAGAATTTTGAAAAAAATGTGTAATCAAGTTATGTCAGAAAAAAATGCTTTTCTGTGTAAAAAGCTGATTAAACTGAGTCATCTTATTTAGTAATTTAAACCATTATTTAAATGGATTTGATGAAAATAACATCTACTTTGGTCACAACAACTCTCCAAGGGCTGAGGAGAGAGGTTTGGTTTTCACACATCCTAGCTGGCCTTTGTCTAGTGAGATTAAAAGCATTTCAGTCCTGTGGGGAGAGCAGCCCCTGACGTTTCTGCAGTTCCAGAGAGACCAAGAATTCCCGAGTTGCCTTTCCAACTATTTGCAGGACTCAGACAACTGTGTTCAGGCCACAGATATGGCCACAAATACTGCTGCCTGTTTGATGGACACGGAGCCGTCCAAAACAAAAGTTGTATTCAAAAACAAAAGTGAATAGAAAAATTACCTATAGAATTGTTTCTTTTCCTCTGAATGAATCCTTGAAATGTGATGGTCTGTAAAAGTGAAATGTACATGGAAGTTGCTCCATTTTTCAGTGTTTCTTTGGTTTTAATAAGTCCCAAGGGAAATGATAAAAATATTCTAGATTCTTACTGTGGGACTAGTAGTCTTGCAAGAAAAAGAATCTAGTTCTAAATACTTGAAGGTTCAAAACATACACCCGCATCTGGTCAGACTTAAAGGCATGCACATGTGATTTCTATGCTGCTAGGTGAGAAGTGGACACGTGAACCCATACAGGCTTTTTCTTTAGTGGCGGGAATAGGATTTCCAGGGTTTGGAAGGTCAGCAGTGCCCATTACATGCAGTGTCCACAGGCTTCACGATGCAGTTGCTGGGATGCATGAGGATGTGTTTCCAGTGTAGATCAGAGGTGTTGGCTTTGCAGTGCCACCTCACTCTGTGCTGGGAAGTGAGAGAAAGGGAGGGGGAGGAAGGGAAGGACAGCCTCGGCACACATCCCCACCATCTGAGGAAGCCACTGGTTCCCGACTTGGGGGCAGGTGGGCTCTGGGTGCTGTGTTGCTTCTCAGCCAGTGCTACCCTGGTGTGCAGATGGGTGCTGTCCCTCAGGCCCTTCACAGGACATGTCTCTAGGGCTGCCAGCCCCTGAAGCTATAGGGGGCCAGGTTGGCTCACATCCTCCACTTCCATCTCCTTTTCCCAACCTCATGCACAGATTGAACCGTTCTGCTGGGGAGTGGGCAGTGGAATGCTCGGTGCACCACTGAGCAAAGGTCATGTTCACCATTCAGCATGATATGGGCAGGTGGAAGAACCAGTCACCTGTTTGCCACAACATGAGACATTTCTTCTAAAAATTGTGATATAATCTTCTCAAAACTTCCAGATTAAAAACTCCCCAGCTTTCCTGGTGACTGGGGATCGAGAGAAAGGGACTAGTGGGAGGTTTGGGAGCAGGGGAGAAAAAGCGACGGCGTGTATGCGTGTGTGTATATGTGTATGTGTGTTTAAGAGGAAGGAGCATGCTTAAAATTCTGTTTGGGGCTGAAAGGCAAACCTTTTTAGTCTTGGGCCAAAAATAGTCTTTACGCATCACCCATAATAACTGACCAACTTTCTTTTACATAAATCTCTGGATTGTGAAAACTAAGTGGTACTGTCTAAGAAGGATAAACATGCCCTCTGCCAACTGGAATTTCCAAAGTTAAAAAAAAATCCCTCTTCCTAGATATTATCAACTCAGGAAGGTTTTGGTGACATTCTGGACAAGCTACACATAACAGTCTTTCTACTGTGATTCAAGGGAACAAGCTGGAAAATGTAGGTGGCGTGTTTAGTCCTGGACCATTAGGTCATTTATTCCATAAGCATCCATGAACATGTGTTGTCTTGCTCTGTCGCCCATTTTTCATGTGGGGAAGATGAGACTCAGCAGCAGTGGAGTGATGTGCCCAGGCTCTAGCACCCAAGGAGCGACAAAGCCCACAAGTGCATTTCAGACCTAGGTGCACTTCTCTCTCTCTACCGTGGACACTCTCATGGAAGCTCAGCGTTCAGAAGACAAATCAATTCTGCAGTGTGAGATTTTATACACCTCTGTCATTTCCTCTTCACTAAATGTAAAAGCACTTTCTCCCTTATTTGTATTAATGATGTTTTTTTCTAAGGAGGAATTAGAAACCTTTAAAGAGAGAATACCTCTCACCTGACTCAGCCCTGCGTGGTGGTCCCCCTGTGAGAGTAACAGTGCCTTCCAGGGGTGGCGTTCTGTGGGTGGTGGGCATGGGGGAGGCCTGAGAGACACCCATTCTCTTTCCACTGCTAACTTCCAGGCTGGGGGGACCTTTGCTTACACTCTTCATGGGTGGCATTGTCATTCCATGTGACAGGAGCTAGGTGCTGCCTGGAGGGAGCAGGATAGGTGTGGCCCACGTGACAGCAGAGACCTCAGACGGGTCTCCAGCTTCCCTGTGCCATAGCTGTGAGTTGCCGCATCATTGGCTTCGCTGAGCCAGGTCTTCTGGGTGGAAGTTGGAATCATGGTTGTTGGCCTTGCATGGACTTATTTCCTTATTGTCTGCTGAAATCGCATGTGCAGGAGAGATTAGTAATAAAAATGTGTGGGGAATGACTTAAAAGATGCTCTTGTCAATGCTCCTAAACACATTTAAGAGCAGAGCTGCACTTGTTCTGAGACTGGTGTGGCATAGGCTATAAAAATACATAAACATTTAAGCTTTTCCCTTAAAAATGGCTACTGCCCACAACAAAATTTTATTTAGGCAGAAAACCCTCTTTATTAGTTTGCTGTGGCTGCTGTAGCAAATTGCCACAAAGTTGGTGGCTTAAAACAACATAGATGTATTCTCTCACAGTTGAAGAGATCAGAAGTCCAAGGTCAAGGTGTCAGCAGAGCCACATGACTTTCAGAGATTCCAAGAGAATGTGTTTCTTGCCTCTTGCAGCTTCTGGGCCTGCAGGTGTGACTTGTGGCCACAACCCTCTGCCCTCTGCCTGTCTTCACCTTGCTACCCTCGGTGTCTGTCAGGTCTCTTGCATCCCTCAGGTGAGCACACCTCTGATGGCTTCCAGAGCCTGCTCTTCTTCTCATGATCCTTAACTTGAGCACACTTTTGCCATATATGAGGGGGACCCGAAAAACCCGGAATTTGTTTATAAAAAATTGTATATTCTTACATGTTTAAACTTTATTAAAAAGTGTGTATTTATTCTTACATGTTAAAACTTGTCACTTTCAAAGTACTATCTGGTTAATGCAATACACCTATCGAGATGCCTTTCCCACTGCTCAAAACAGTTTTTGACTCGTCCATTTTGATGCCTTTTAGTGCTTCTGCCGTTTTTTGTTTTACCTCTTCCACATCAGCAAAACATTTACCTTTGAGGACTTTTTTCATCCAAGGAAACAAAAAAAAAAAGTCTCTCTGGGTGAGAACAGGTGAATAGGGAGGGCAGGGTGCAGGAGACATGCCGTTTTTTATCTAAAACTACTGAACACCCAGCATGGTGGGGGCAGGTCATTGTCATGGTGGAAGAACCTGTCACCTGTTTGCTACAACATGAGACATTGCTTTTGAAAATTGTGATGCAGTCTTCTCAAAACCTCCATATAAAAACTTTAGTTGACCATTTGAACGGGAGGAACAAATTCCAAGTGTACTACTGGGGTCCACCCTCTGAAAAGATAATTATGTTTTTTTGGTGTCCCTGCCTTAACAGGGAGCATTTACAGGTTATAAGGATTAGGAAGAATGTTCAGTGGGAGGGTAATCTTCTGCCTCCCATACCTTCTGTTGGTGAATTTCTGTATTTTTCACTGATTAAAGCATAAACCTCACAACGACTTGTTTCACTTGTTACTTTGGTCAGTTTAATTTTGAAAGGGGCCATTTGGACGATCTAAGAAAAAGTCACTTCTCCCAGGTCTCAGAGCAAGCCTGGCCAGGCCCATCTTCTTTCTCAGATGGAGGTTTATGTAAGGATGAGGAATCATGGGCTCTTAGAGCAGGGAGGGACCTGGGAAATCATACCCTCCCAGTGTTGGGGAAACGGAGACTGGAAATGCAGCAGCATGCAAGTCTGGAGCAGAGTGGGACACACACTTAGTACTCCAGCAATCCTCCGCCACTGTGTTCCTTTAGACTCCCAGCTGTTTCTTGTCATAGAAGCTCGAGTCCATCATTCATGTGAGACCGTCAGTACCTGAGCACCCCACTCTGGACAGTCCTCCTTTCCAAGGCCAGAGCCCTGGTTCTTACAACTTTCTTACATAGCTGGTGTCACAGGTCCTGTCACTCTGGTGACTTTCCCCTGGACATGCCCTGTTACCTTCCCTTTCTATCACTGCCTATCACTCAGGCATGAACATAATACTTCAGAGATGGCCTGACCAGCATAGAGTAAGGGCTCATGGCTAGGTCTCGTGGAATGCACGAGTTTTCTGCATCAGTCTGCACTAATGCAGACCAACATTGCATCTCTGACTGAATACAGTGCCATATCTTCAGTTTGCACTGAGCTTGTATTTGATAAAAATCCTTAAATACGAATTGCTTTAAACTCATCTCCTTTCCCCCTGCTGTGTAGAAGATCTGGATCTCTGTCAGTAGCAGGATGGCATCAGCTTGGGATTCGACTATAGACCAGGTAAGGATCTGGAGAACAAGCAGACCATAGCTGATGAGAGGGTGCCAGCAGCAGTTGGTGTACAGGAAGCAGTTGGGACAACCTAGGGAGACACAGCATGGGGGAGATTCTTTGCAGGTGGCCATCCAGGTGGGCAGATGTTTGGCAGCTGAACTGTCTGACTGAGCAGGTCATGAGGCCAGGCGAGAGGCATGCAGGTGTCCCAGGACCTCGTCAGGGAACAAGTTCCAAGAGATGAGTCTAGAAGAACCAGTTGTAGCATCAGCTACTGACATGGGAGAAGCCCAGAACAGAAGTGGGGGCCCAGAGTAAAAGCAGGCCATGGGCTGAAGTTGGTCATAACACAGATGTGATTCGAAGTATCTGGGACCTAGAGCCTTCCCACCTGGAGTCTGGGGACAGCATCCCTGGCAGAGCCTGAGAATAGGATATGTTGTCCCAGCTGAGCGAATTGGAAGTGTGAGGGATGATGACACCATCCTGTGCATACATATGCACACAAAATAGGTTTTTTTACAATTAAAAACCCAAGATTTTTGCCTTTGTTAATTTGGAACGGATGGGGTGGGAATAGGAGCGGGGAGGGGGGTGTGGATTGTGTGTGCTTTTGGTCAACTATGGCTGTCATTCTAGCCTACTGAAATCTTTTAGTCTCTGTTCTTTCTTCCAATTAATTAACTGTCCCCTTTCTGCTGTGAATTACTTGCGAACTCTATAAGCTCATCTTGATGAAAACATTGAGGACAAATGTGCACAGCCCTGTTCTAAGGACCTCCTTCCAGGTCGATGCTGCTCTTCTGTGATGTCAGTGCCCTTAGGGGTCATTCAGTCAATGCTGAGTCCACCAGACTGAACCATCACTTGACCCAGGGTTTCCCATCTTGCTTAGATATGTTTTTGAGTGACTAACTGGTGCTTTGCTTACACCAAGGTGTTCTGTGTCCGTAATTTATCACTCGAATAGTCCTGTGAAGACACCCTGAGATGGGGCAGTAATGCGGGAAGGGGAAGTTTGGTAGAGTGCCTGGTGAGTCACTGCTTTGAGGGCAGAGGTGCTTGGATGTCCGCAGTGGTGTGAGTGGGTTTAAATCCCGAGCCTACTTCCTGTAACACCCCCGAGTGTTAGCCTATGGTGATATTTTAAAGGGGGGACTGGAGTCCTGTATTCAGAGGTAGAGTGCTAATTTTTATATCAAGTCTCTACTGAAGACTGATTCTCTTTTCACCCAACCCTTGCTGTTGGGTGAACGCAGTGGCTTCTTGGAAGATGGAGGGTGTTCATTACACTGTGAAATGTGCCACTACTGAACAGAATGCCAAGTGACAGGAAATGAGGCTCCATGTGGACCATCTATGTTAGAAGGAGAAAACAATGCACCCACTGCCACAGTCCCTCCAAACAAGGCTGCCAGAGGAGGTGAGATGACTTCAGAGTGGCATGCGATGATGTCAAGAGTGGGAAGAGTGGTGGGAAGAGTGTGTGGGCCTCAGGAGCTGGATGAGTCCCGGTCACACCACTGAGAAGCTGGTGATGTCAGCCATGGAGACACAGAGTCATCAGGGGACAAGTGTAGCCGTGGTGACATCTGAACAGAGGGTACGGAGTGCCCTAGCACTGATTCAAGAGGACCCCCTACAGGAGATAGATGCCACAATATTGAGAGCGGGGAAAGCAGTCATCTTTTCCTAGCTTCTGTGTGTCATGCTTCCTTTTTTGAGGCAATCGTGGCCAAGGATTGGAAACTTCAACTTCGATGTAGGGTCCGTTCGTACATGGGGGAAAAATGAGCGAGAGGGAAGGTTCCCACAGTATTTTTTCCTGTTGCCCTTTGTCAAGACCTAATGCCACAGTGATTGAAAATAAACAAAAACTTTGTGTGTGGGGAAGATTATCTTCATCTTTAGAAGAATATCCTAAAAAGTTGTCTGTCTGGCCTAGGGATGGGGGAAACAGTCATTTTCAAAAACAAGAGTAACTGCCACTTTGCCTGTTCTACTGTTATCAGATGAGGGAAAAGACTTTTTTTCCTTTGTGAATGAGCTTGATGTGCATGAAAGTGCTGCTTACTGCAAAAAAGCAAATCTGATCATGGGAAAGAGTTTGAACAGCCCTTGGGTATTGACAATAAAATAACTTATAAACCTGCTCTTGAAGTGTCTTCCTCCCAGTACCCACCACTTCTGCATGAATTTTTCCAGTTTTTCTTGTATGTTTTTCACATTCATTCTTTTTTTTTTTTTTTTTTTTTTTT